>NC_048225.1:40211979-40278116 GCF_002007445.2 Ailuropoda melanoleuca
AGTTCTTTGAAAAATCTCCTCAGTATTTTGATCAGGATAGCATTGAAAGTGTAGATTGCTCTGGGTAGCATGGACATTTAATATGTTAATTCTTCCACTCCATGAGCATGGAATATTTTTCCATCTTTTTGTGTCTTCTTCAATGTCTTTCAAGAGTGATTTATAGTTTCTAGAATATAGATCCTATACATCTATATTTAAGTTAATTCCGAGATAAAGTATGATTTTTGGTGCTATTATAAATGGAATGGATTCCCTAATTTCTTTTTCTTCAGGCTCATTGTTCGTGTATTGAAATGCAACTGATTTCTGATCATTGATTTTGTATCCCACCATATTACTGAATTACTCTATAACTTCTAATAGTTTGGGAGTGGATTCTTTTAAGTTTCCTATATAGAGTATCGTGTCATCTGTGAAGAGATACAGTTTGACTTCTTCTTTGCTGATTTGAATACCTTTTCTCCCTTTTTGTTATCTGATTGCTGTTGGAAGGACTTCTAGTACTATGTTGAATAATAATGGAGAGAGTGGGCATCCTTGTCGTGTTCCTGATCTTAAGGGAAAGGCTTCCAGCTTTTCCCCATTGAGAATGATATTTGCTGTAAGCTTTTCATAGATGGTTTTTATGAGATTGAGGAATGTACCCTCTATCCCTACACTCCAAAGAATTTTAATCAGGAAAGGTTGCTGTATTTTGTCAAATGCTTTTTCTGCATCTATTGAGAGAATCATATGATTTTTGAGTTTTTCTTTCTGGATAAAATCTAAGACACTGATAGATTTGTGAATGTTGAACCACTCTTGCATCCCAGGGATGAATCCCACTTGGTCATGGTGGATAATCCTTTTAATGTACTTTGGATCCTATTAGGTAGGATCTTGTTGAGAATATTGGCATCCATATTCATCAGGGATATCTGTCTGTAATTCTCCTTTTTTGATGGAATCTTTGTCTGGTTTGGGGATCAAGGTAATACTGGCCTCATCGAATGAGTTTGGTAGTTTTACTTCTGTTTCTATTTTTTGAAACAGCTTCAGGAGAACAGGTATTATTTCTTCTTTGAATGTTTGGTAGAATTCCCTGGGGAATCCATCAGGCACTGGAGTCTTGTTTTTTTGGGAGGTTTTTGATCACTGCTTCAATCTCTTCATAATTAATTCACCTGTTTAAAAAATCAATTTCTTCCTCTTTCAGGCTTGGCAGTTTATACATTTCCAGGAAGGCATCTATTCCTTCCACGTTGTTTAATTTATTGGCGTAAAGCTGTTGATAGAAGTTACGGATGATCCTTCCTATTTCATTGGTGTTGGTTGTGACCTCTCCCTTTTCATTCATAATTTTGTTAATTTGGGTCCTTTCTCTGTTCTTTTGAATAAGTCTTGCTAGTGGCTTATTGATTTTATTTATTCTTTCAAAGAACCAGCTTCTAATTCTGTTGATTTGCTCTACTGTGCTCCTCGTTTCTAATTCATTGAACTCTGCTCTAATCTTGATCAACTGCTTTCTTGTGCATGGATTAGGCCTATTCACCTGTTCCTGTTTCAGCTTCTTGAGGTGACAATATAAAAACTGCATTTTAGATTTTTCTATTCTTTTGGGTGAGGCTTCGATGGCTATGTCTTTTCCCCTTAGGACTGCCTTTGCAGTATCCCATAGGTTTTGGACCATTGTATTTTCATTCTCGTTGGTCTCCATAAATTGTTTAAATTGATTTTTGATTTCCTGGTTTATCTAGCCATTCCTGAGCAGGATGGTTCTTAGTGTCTGAGTGTTTGAGTTTCTTCCAAATTTTTTCTTGTGATTATGTTCCAATTTCAAAGCATTGTGGTCTGAGAATATGCAGGGAATAATTTCAGTCTTTTGGTATCGGTTGAGACCTATTTTGTGACCCAGCATATGATCTATTCTAGAGAACGTTCCTTGTGCATTCTAATAGAATGAGTATTCTTTTGTTCTGAGGTGTAGTGTTCTATATATATCTATGAAGTACATCTGGTCTAGTATGTCATTCAAAGCTCTTGTTGCTTTCTACTATTAATGTATTTTTATCTATATTTCTCTTTATTCTGGATAAGAGGGCTTGTGTGTCTTGTTGCTCCCCTTTTGGTGGCATAGGTATTTATAATTGTCATTTCCACTTTTTTGGATACATCCTTTAAGAATAATATAGTGTCCTTCTGTATCTCTAACTACAGTCTTTAGTTTAAAATCTAATCTGTCTGATATGAGAATTGCTACCCCAGCTTTCTTTTGATGTCCATTGGCATGAAAGATGGTTTTCCATCACTTCACTTTTTTGGGGGGGAGTATAAGAATTTTATTTAATTTTCCCAGATCACATCTGTATACATACGTGAATCTCAGAATAACAATTCTAACCACCAATTATTGTTCCTGAAATAGTTAAAACATTTTTTTACATATGTCCTCCAATTTTTTCATTTTTGGTTGTACTATGTCTGCATTGTTAGACTATACAGACACTTCTTAGCATAATCTTCCCTTTTTTAGTCATAGATATACAAGTTCCTTTAATGTCTAATGCTAGTTTTTACATTGATGTCTCTAGTCATTCTAGTACTTGGAAGCTAATTCTGTAGTAGATTTCTTAAAATAACAAACAGAAATCCAGATAAGAAGATATTCTTACATGTTATTTTTATCTGTGCCTTTTATACCGGAAGATCCTTTTTGGTAGACATTAACTCTTTCCGCATGTCTTCTTTATTCCATTTTCTTCTGTATTAAAGCATTGCTATCAAAAAGTCTGATGAAATCAATTATTCTTTCCCTTGTAAGTCATGTGTTCTTTTTGCTTAGATGCCCCATTTGTTTTTGTTTTCCTTACCTGTTTTTTTTAAATCCAGATATTCTCACTTCACTTTTAGTCTGGATGTTACTTTAGGTTCAAACTGAGTCTCTTTTAGACAGCAAATGGATAGGTCATGTCTCTTTATCCAATCTGCCACCCTTGGCATTTTATGGGGGAATTTAGGCCATTCACATTGAGAGTGATTATTGAGAAATATGATTTTAACAATGTCATGTTGCCTGTAAAGTCTTTGTTTCTATAGATTGTAACTTTTTGTTCTGTATCACTCTTGGGGCCTTTTTACTTTTATAGATCACCCCTTAATATCTCCTGTAGGGCTGGTTTCATGGTTATGAAATTGGTCAGTGACTGGTGATTCTGGAAGGTCCTTATCTCTCCATCAATTCTGAATGCCAGCCTTGCTGGATAAAGGATCCTTGGCTGCATGTTTTTCTCTGAAAGAGCTTTAAAAATGCCCCCCCCCCAACACTTTCTCTCATTTCAGGTCTGTGTAGACAGGTCTGACATAATCCTAATATTTTTGCTTTTGTACATGACAACTTTCTTTGCCCTGTCTGCTTTCATTACTGTATCTTTGGATCTAATATTTGCAAATTGCACTATGACGTGATGTGGTGTAAGTTTGTCATGGTTGGATTTGGGAGGGGTCCTCTCTGCCTCTTGGACATGAATGCTTGTTTCCTTTGCTACATTGGGGAAGTTTTCAGCTACAATTTGTACAAATATCTCTTCTAAGGTTCTCACTTTCTCCACCCCCTCAGGGATGCTGATGATTCTGACATTGGAAGTTTCATTGAGTCCATAATCTGTGGTAGCCTACATTCTTGAGATTGGATTTTTTTGAGCCAATTTTCTGTTTTAGCTTTCTCTTCTACTATCCCATCCTCCAATTCAGTAATTCGTTCTTCTGCTCATTTACCCTGGCCATCAGAGCATCTAGTTTTGACTGCATTTGATTCATAGCATTTTTAATTTCTGCCACATTCGCTCTCATTTCCACCCTTAGAGATTCTATATTCTCGTTAGTATTTTCGTTAATTTTTTCCAAGCCTACACATCATCTTGACCATTGTTACTCTGAACTCCATTTCTGATAATTGGTTATATCCATATCCATCAGTTCTGTGGCACAGACCACAGACTCATTATCTTTTCTTTGCTGGGGGGGATTTCTCCTTTTTGTCATTCTGATGAGGAGAGGTTGCAGGATTGCCAATAGCCCAGATTATTGACCAGGACCCAGGCAGTGTGCTCTTGTTTTATAGGGACCTTAGGGATGTGGGCTTCTTGATTTTTCAACCTGCCTCCTGGGGTAGGGGCCTGCTGTGCTGATATTCAGGCAACCCTGTTTGGGTAGAGTCTCCCTGTCCCCTGTGAGGGGGGATGGGGATTGGCACAAGGTGAGCTGGTATTTCCAGGCTTTTGTTCTCTGGCGGCTTTCCCTGGTGGTTTTCTGTAGCTCTTCTGAGAGTCAGAGAAGCATTAGCTGTATCCTAGCCTTGTCTTAGAACAGATATCACAGTCCTCTCTCCACTGAGGTCTTCTGGCCACTTTAACTCTGTTTCTGTTGGTGCTGCTAAAAGCCCTGCAGCTGGCCTTCCAGCCCTCACTTGCAGGGCTGGCACATCTCTGTCCTTTATGTTTCTAACACCACCAGCCCCCCCACGTGCACTCCCAAGCTCTGTTTCAGTATGGTTCATGCGCACTCCGTAGTGCAGGTTTTCAGTCTGATTGTGCATGGGCTCCTGAGTTCCCAGTCTCAGTCCAGTTCCAGTGAGCACTCTGGAGCACCGGTTTTCAGTTTGGACGTGCATGTATTCCCAGGCTCACAGTCACAGTCTGTTCTCTGGTGGGTGCCCCTCCGAGAGTCCAGCCGCTCCCCAATACAGGTGGCTACCACTTCCTGGTGCCCGAGCAAGGCGGCTCCCTCCCCCTTCCATTTCTCTTCCGATATCTGTGCATGGATTCATGGCTCCCCACTTCCTACCTCAATACTCAGCCCTGGAGATGTTCATTTGTAGAGATCCAGATGTATCTTCCTGGCATCTGGCTGATTCCGTGAGTTTTCGTAATCATCTGGTACCTATCCAGCTTGGCTCTTCTACATAGAGTTTCATGTCATCTGCAAATAGTGAAAGTTTCACTTTTCCCTTGCTGGTTTGGATGTCTTTTAGTTCTTTTTGTTGCCTGATTATTGAGGCTAAGACTACCAATACTACATCAAATAGTAATGGTGAGAGTGGACATCCCTGTCTTGTTCCTGAATGCAGAGGAAAGGCTCTCCATGTTTACCTATTGAGGATGATATTAGCTGTGGGTCTTTCATATATGGCCTTTATGGTATGAGATATGTTCCCTCCATCCTCACTTTGTTGAGTGTTTTTATCAAGAATGGATTCTATACTTCATCAAAAACTTGTTCTCCTTCTATTGACAAGATCATATGGTTCTTATCCTTTCTTTTACTAATGTGGTGTATCAATTTGATTGATTTGTGAATATTGAACCACTCTTTCAGCCCAGGAATAAATCCCACTTGATTGTGGTGAATGATTCTTTTAATGTGCTGTTGGATTTGATTTGCTAGTATCATGTTGAGAATTTTTTATCCATGTTCATCGTGGACATTGACCTGTAATTTTCCATTTAATGGGGTCCTTGTCTGTTTTTGGAATCAAGGTAATGCTGGGCTTGTAGAATGAGTTTGGAAATTTTTCTTACATTTCTATTTTCTGAAACAGGTTGAAACGAATAGGTATTAACTCTTCTTTAAATGGTATGATTGGTATGATTCCCCTAAGAAGCCATCTGGCCCTAAACTTTTTAAGAGTTCTTTTTTGTTTGTTTGTTTTTTGTTTTTTTTACTTTTCATTTCTCTTTTCCTCTTCCTCTTCCTCTTCTTCTTCCTCCTCCTTCTCCTCCTCCTCTTCTTCTTCTTCTTCTTCAAGATTTCTTTCTTTATTTATTTTAAAGAGAGAGAGAGCACAAGCAAGGGGAAGGGCAAGGGTAATGGGAGAGAAGTCCTCAAGCAGACTGTGCTGAGCACATGACCCTGAGGTCATGACCTGAACTGAAATCAAGAGTTGGAGGCTCAACTGACTGAGCCACCCAGGTGTCCCTGTTGGAAGATTTTTTATTAGTCATTCAATTTCTTTGCTCTATATTGGTCTGTTACATTTTTTATTTCTTCCTGTTTCAGTTTTGGTAGTTTATGTTTCTAGGAATTTATCCATTTCTTCCAGATTGCTCAATTTATTGGCATGTAATTTTTCGTAATATTCTCATAAATTTTTGAATTTCTGTGGTTTTGGTTTGATTTTTCCTCTTTCAATTGTGATTTTAGTTATTTGGGTCCTTCCTGTTCTCTTTTTGGTAACTCTGGCTAAGGGTTTATCAATTTTATTAATTCTTTCAAAAAACCACCTCCTGGTTTTATCGATCGGTTCTATTGTTGTTTTAGTTTCTATATCACTTATTTCTTTTCGAATCATTATTGTTTCCCTTCTTCTGCTGGCTTTAGGCTTCATTTGTTGTTCTTTTTTTAGGTTCTTTAGATGTAAAGCTAGGTTGTGTATTTGAGATTTTTCTTGCTTCTTGAGGTAGGCTGTACTGGTATATAGTTCCCTCCTATGACTGCTTTTGTTGCATCTCAACAGTTTTAGACCTATGTTTTCTTTTTATTTGTTTCTGTGTATTTTTAAAATTTCTTCTTTAATTTCCTGGTTAACCCATTTGTTCTTAATGTTCTTTGACCTCTATGTATTTGTAGTCTTTCCAATTTTTTTCTTGTTTTTGACTTCAAGTTTCATAACATTGTGGATGGAAATATGCATGGTATGACCTCAATCTTTTTGTACATGTTGAGGGCTGAACTGTGACCCAGTATGTGATCTATTCTGGAGAATGTCACATGTGCACTTGTAAAGAATGTATATTCTGTTACTTCAGGATGAAATATTCTGAATGTATCTGTTAAGTCCATCTGGTCCAATGTGTCATTCAAAGCCATTGTTTCCTTGATTTTCTGCTTAGATGATCTGTCCATTCCAGCAAGTGGGATGTTAAAGTCCCCTACTATTATTGTAGTATTATCAATGAGTTTCTTTATATTTGTTTTTAATTATTTTATATATTTGGGTGTTCCCACATGAGGACATAAATATTTATAATTGTTAGATCTTCTTGTTGGATAGACATCTTTATTATGATATAATGTCTTTCTTCATCTCTTTTTCAGTCTTTGGTTTAAAATATAGTTTGTCTGATAAAATTATGGCTATTCCAGCTTTCTTTTGATGTCTTTAGCATGATAAATTGTTCTCCATTCCCTCACTTTCAATCTGGAAATGTCTTTAAGTTTTAATTGAGTCTCTTATAGGCAGCATATAGATGGGTCTTTTTAAAAAAATCCATTCTGATACCCTGTGTCCTTTGATTGGAGCATTTAATCCATTTACATTCAGTCATTATTGATAGATATGAATTTAGTGCCTTTGTGTTACCTGTTAAGTCATTGTTTCTGGAGATTTTCTCTGTTCCTTTCTAGTCTTTGTCACTTTTGGTCTTTTTTCCCCACTCAAAGAGTCCCCTTTTGTAT
This sequence comes from Ailuropoda melanoleuca, assembly GCF_002007445.2. NCBI lineage: Eukaryota > Metazoa > Chordata > Mammalia > Carnivora > Ursidae > Ailuropoda > Ailuropoda melanoleuca. The sequence goes on from NC_048225.1 coordinate 40,219,414, forward strand.
TTCTTATGCTGTTGGTTTAGTGGTCATGAATTTTGTTTTTGTTTTGTTATTGTTTGTCTGGGAAACTCTTTATCTCTTCTTCTATTCTGAATGACAGCCTTTCTGGTTAGAGTATTCTTCACTGTAAATATTTCCCAGTCAGCACATTGAATATATCATGCCACTCCTTTATGGCCTGCCAAGTTCTGTGGTGAGGTTTGCTGTTAACCTTATTTGTCTTCCCTTGAAGTTAGGGATTTCTTTTCCCATGCTGCTTTTAGGACTTTTTCCCTATCTTTGTGTTTTGTAAATTTTTCTATGGTATGTCTTGGTGTCAGCCTGCCTTTGTTGATTTTGATGGGAGTTCTCTAAGCCTTCTGGATTTAGATGTCTGTATCTTTCCCCAAATTAGGGAAATTTTCAGCTGTTATTTGTTCAAATAAACCTTCTTCCCCATTTTCCCTCTCTTCTTCTTCTGGAACTTCTATGATGTGGATGTTGCTATGCTTTATGAAATTGCTGAGTTCCCTAAGTCTACCTACATTTGTGATCCAATATTTTTCCTCCCCTCTTCCTTTCAGCTTCATTATTTTCTGTAATTTTGTCTTCTATCACTTATTTGTTCTTCTGCTTCTTCTATCCTTTTGGTCATACAATCAGTCAGTTTCACATCTCAATTATTGCACTTTTTATTTCATCTCGACTAGTTTTTAGATCTTTTATCTCTGTGGTAAGGGACTCCTTGGTGTTTTCTATGCTTTTTTCAAGCACAGCTAGTATCTTTATGATTGTTGCCTTAAAATATGGATCAGTCACATTACTTATATCTGTTTTATTTATATCCCTATTTGTGACATTTTCTTTTTCTTTTTGGGGGGATGAATTCCTCTGTCTTGGAATTTTGGCTACATCTCTGTTTTCATCTCTGTGTTAGGAAAGCCTCTTATGTTTCCTGCTCCTGAGTGTAATGGCTTTATGAAGAAGAGGTCATATACTGTTCAGGGCCTGGCACTGCCGAATGTACCTCTGGTGTGCGCTATGTTTTGGCTGTTCTTTCCCTCAGGTTAGTCTTCTGCAAAGTTTCTCCTTGCCTACAGTGGGCAGTGTTTTGACCTTGTCCAGAGTGTGGTGAATTTTAACTAGGTGTGCTCTGGTCTGCTTGATAAAAGAGGCCTGATACTATTTTCACTAGAGCTTAAGCTTTGCAGCACTCTATGGTCAGTAGACTTGGCATGTGTGGGAGGTGGAGGGGTATTGTGCTGGTATTCTGGGGGATGGTCCTGCTGTTCAGGTTCTCAGACACACTTTCCCTAGTAAAGAACCACCTGAAGAATGAAGACCTGTGGGGCTCGGTGTAAGGGGTTCATGCCTCCACTGTTGGCACTGTTCTGCTCACTGAAATCAGTCCATGCTGATGGATGGGGAAGAAAAATGGCATTAGCCCTCTCCCTTGTTCTGGGAGAGGGCAGTTCACACCTGTCACTCTCTGGGAAGGCCTCACAGAAGAGTGAACAATCTCTCCTCATGTGCCCAGGTGTTCCTCACATCTACACCTTCACCCTGTCTGTGTCTGGGCTGTCTGCCCATCTGGCCATAAAGTCAGTGCACATGTGTTTTATCTTGGGCATGAAGGCTGAATTTCAAAACTCCAAGCTTTAGGGAACCAGCATACACAGATATAGATCCATGCTAGTCCTCTGTGGTCAGGTATCACCATGCTGGGGCTGGTGGTAGTTTGTCCCAGAAGGGCAATTGCACCAATGTCTAGGAGCTTGGATTTCAGAGTAAAGTAGAGCAGAAAGCATGAGTCCAGGTTAGCCACCCTCAGCAGGTGTCTCTGCTCCTATGCTTAAAGGGGTGGGGAGTGTAATGGCATCTGCCAGCAATTTTGTCCCCTGAGAGATAATACCATGGCTCCCAGATGCACTACAAATCACATCTCCATGCCTCCTACCTTCCAAGATGTGGCCTCTTCTCTCCCTGTAGTTGTGATGTTTGTTCTCTCAGTCCTCAGATTTCACAGGTATTCAAAATGATTTAATATTTATTTAGCTGTGTTTGAGGGATGAGGTAAGCATAGGGTCCTCCTTTTACTCAGCTGTCTTAACTCTCTCCTCTCTGTTTTTGAATGAAATGTTCTGTATATATCCATCTGGTCCAATGTGTCACTCATAGCCTCTGTTTCTTTGTTGATTTTCTATCTGGATGATCTATCCATTGATGTAAATGTGGTGTTAAAGTCCCTTATTACTTTGTGTTATGTCAATTTCTTTCTTTATACCTGTAAATAGTTGCTTTATGTATTTGGATGCTCTCATATTGGGTGTATAAATATTTACAGTTGTTTTATCTTCCTCCTGGATTGTTCCTTTATCGTTATGTATTTTCCTTCTTCGTCTCTTGTTACAGTCTTTGTTTCAAAGTCTGTTTTGTCTGACATAAGTATTGTGATCTAGGTTTCTTTGAACGTTCATTTGCATGGTAAATGTTTTTTCATCCCTTCTTTTTCAATCTGCATGTGTTTTTAGGTCTGAAGTGAGTTTCTTGTAGGCAGCATGTAGATAGGTCCTGCTTTTTCATCCATTCAGTCAGCCTATGTCTTTTGATTAAACATATAGTCCATTTACATTTAAGGTAATTATTGATAGATATGTCATTTGTTACTTGATTTATGGTTGTGTTTGTAGTTCTTTGTTTCTTCTCTTGTCCTTTTCCTTTGTGCTTTGATCATTTTCTTTAGTGTCATGCTGGACTCCTCTCTCTTTATTTTTTGTGTATCTGTTATAGGTTTATGATTTTTGGTTACCATTAGGTTCAAATAACATCTTACAAATATAGTGGCCTATATACATTGATGGTCACCTAAGTCTGAACCCATTCTAAAAGTGCTAAATCAATTATTACCTCCTTCTGTTTTATGTATTTAATGTCATATTTTATATCCTTTTATTTTGTAAATGCCTTGACTTATTTTTATAGATATAATTGATTTTACTATTAATGATTAATGATTAATCTATGACTTAGTATAAGTTTGCATTAACTATGATACTTTTTCCTTTTATAATTTTCTTATTCCTATTTATGGCCTTTTCTTTCCACTTAAAGAATTCCCTTTCATATGTCTTATAAGACTGGTTTAGTGGGGATGAACTCCTTTAACTTTTGTTTGTCTGGTTAACTTTTTTTTTTGTAGAGAGAAAGATAGAGGGGGAGGGGCAAAGAGAGAGGGAGAGAGGGCATCTTAAGCAAGTTCCAATCCCAGCATGGAGCCTGACATGGGGTTTGATCTCACAACCTTGAGATCATGATTTGAGCCAAAATCAAAAGTCAGATGCTTAAATGACTGAGCCACCCAGGCTCCCCTGGTTAACTCTTTTATGTGTGTGTGTGTGTGTGTGTGTGTGTGTGTGTGTGTGAATATTATATATATATATATATATATATATATTTAAAGATTTTATATATATATTTAAAGATTTTATTTATTTATTTGAGAGAAAGCATGAGAAAGGGGAGTGTCAGACAGAGGAAGAGGGTGAAGCAGGCTTCCTACTGAGCAGGGAGTCCTATGTTGGGCTTAATCCCAGGACTCAGGAAACATGACCTGAGCTGAAGACAGATGCTTAACTGACTGAGCCACCAAGGCACCCCATCCCCCTGGTTAACTCTTTATCTTTCCCTGTATTCTGAATGATAATTGTTCCAGGTAGAGTGTTCTTGGTTGCAGGTTTTGGTTTTGGTACTTTGAATATTTCATGCCACTGTCTTCCCGACTTCAATGTTTCTGCTGAAAAATCCACTGATAGCCTTATATGTTTTCCTTTGTATATAACTTTTTTTTTTCTCTTGCTCTTTTAAAATTCTTTATCACTACTTTTTGCCATTTTTATTATGTTTCTTGGTGTGGACTTCCTTGCGTTGATTGAAAGCAACTTCCTTGCATTGAACCCTCTGGGTTTCCTGGATCTAGATATCTGCTTCCTACCTCCTATTAGGACAGGTTTTAGCTATTACTTTTTTAAAATAAGTTTTCTTCCCTCCCCTCTCTTTCTTCCCCTTCTGGGATCCCTATAATCTAAATATTATTTAGCTTAATGATATTGCTAAATTCCCTTAACCTATTCTCTTTTTTTTTATTACTCTTTTTTTTTCTTTTTCCTGTTCCAGTTGGTTACTTTCCATTACACTGTCTTCCAGGTCAAAGATCCATTTTCTGCTTCTAATCTGCTGTTGATTCACTCCAGTGTATTTTTTATTTCAGTTGTTGATTTCCTCATCTCTGACTGTTTTCTTTTTATATTTTCTATCTTTTTGTTGATGATCTCACTGAGATTATCCACTCTTTGCACAAGTCCAGTGAGTATAGTTATGAACCTTTCTTTGAATTCTTTTTGAGCCATATCACTTATCTCCATTTTGTTTAGCTCTTTTGCTGTGATTTTGTCCTGTTCTTTCATTTGGGACATACTCCTGTCTTTTCATTTTGTCTAACTCTTTGTGTGTGTTTCTATGTATTAAGAAAATCAGCTATGTCTCCTGATCTTGAAAGTGGTGGCCTTATCAAGAAGAGATCCTATGGTGCTCTGTAGCACAATGCCCTCTACTCACCGGAACCAGGTGTTCCAGGGGTGTCTCCTATGTAGGTTGTGTCCAACTGTTATCGTTGAGCTGTGTTTCCCTTCAGTCCAGTCAGCTTCAGTGGCCCATTTTGGCTATTGTGGGCACACCAGGCAGGATTTGTTCCCTGTGCTGTTAAGTGGTCAGTCTGGGGTTGCCACAAGCTTACAGGTGGGCAGTCATCCATCAGACTAGATGTCTGCCCTCAGCCATTCTTTCAGGGCTGCAATCATCCCAAAATGTAGGGCACTGTCCTTACCTTATCTCTTGAGAGGCTTTTGTTTGTTGGCACAGCCAGAAGTCATACCAGATGCCTACTGGGCTGCAGATGCACTGATTGACAGGGTACCAGCCCTGCACTGCTGATTATAAGGTTCAGCTGCTTGGAGTCTGGGTGCACAGATGTGTGCTATTATCTTCCTTCTTCCCAGGGCAGGAGTCACTTTGGAGTGGTGCCTGTCACTGCCAGGAGTTCTTTCAGGGGGTGTCAGGTGAGGACCTGCTTTGGCGGGATACCTGCTAAGTGAGGGGGGGATGGGATGGATCCACAGGAGAATGTGGGTGTGGGGTATGCAATGCTAGCAAGTTAGAAGGGAAGTGTTCACAATGGTTCCCTCAAGTGTTCAGCTATCTAGGTTGGAAGGGAGGGGGAATGATGCCTCCAAGCTTTTTTCTTTGGGGAATTCTCCTAACGATCCCTCCCGCTCTAGCACACCTTCTGAGATTAGTAAATAAATCTTCATATATGCCCCTGGCACTTTTCAAACTGCTGATTCTATGCTTATCTTGGTGATGTTATTTATTATGTTGGCTCCTTAAGGGCAGGTAATCAGTTACCTCTTGCCCTCTGCTTCTCCCAGAGCTAAGCTTGCTGGCTTTTAAAGTACCTGACATTAGGTTCCACAGATTGTAAATACTCTGGAAATTAAGCCCTACCACTTTTTAAAGTCAAATGTTAGGGGGACTCATCTTTCCAGGGCAGGTCCCCTCTGTCTGGGGTGACTGGTGTGGAGTCTGATTGTTTTTCCTTCTTCAGGCTTGTGGTATCCCTCCTGTTTGTGGCTAGTCTCACTGGGGATTTGGTTCCCAACTACCCATTTCCATATGGCCTCCTTTCTACAAGTAACTATGGGAAGCTTATTCTACCAGTCTTTGGGTTATTTTCAGAGTCAGTTACACTGATGTAGCTGTTATCTCAATATATCTGTGGGATGAGGTGAGGTCAGGATCCTCCTACCCTGCCATCTTCCCAAAAGTTTTTAATTAGATATGATTTTAAATTTATCCTTAACTTCATATTTTGCTTGCATCCTTAGTGTGATGAAATGCATCATTAGGAGCCAGAACTGTGTTCAAGTTTTTGTCCTGACACATACAAACAGTGCAATTTTAGTATCCAGTCAATCTCCACAAGATTCAAGAAAACAGGAATTTTAAAAATGGGGATAAAATTAATTCTTACTTGAGTGGTTATTGTGTGGACTAGACTTAATATATGTAAATTGCTTTGCATAGTGTGTAATGATTGCAAATTCATATCAAACCAGACAAATAATTTAAAAAAACATGTCTTCTACATACAACAACAAACAGAACTTTCCACAAAATTTATTAATCAATTCTATTTGAAAATATTAGATCTATAGTAAACATATAAGAAAAAATTTTAAAGCTTACTTCAAAATATACTTTCAAAATCTATTCAACCCATAAATGATTATATGTTGCTTTATGGTCTCTTGATTTAGGATAAAATCTATTGCTCATATAATTATAATATAATTTGTAAAAAGATATAACAAATCTTATAAGCTAAAAGCTATGCTAAAATCATAGCATATTATCATGTATTGGTATATTGTTATTTTATTTTATTTTTTTAATGTTTTTTTATTATATTATGTTAGCCACCATGCGGCACATCCCTGGATTTGATGTAAAGTTCGATGATTCATTAGTTGAATATAACACCCAGTGCACCATGCAATACGTGCCCTCCTTACTACCCATCACCACCCTATCCCATTCCCCCACCCCCCTTCCCTCTGAAGCCCTCAGGTTGTTTCCAGAGTCCATAGTCTCTCATGCTTCATTCCCCCTTCTGATTACCCCCTTTATTTATCCCATTCTTCCCCTATTGATCTTCCTAGTTCTTATATTCCAAAAATGAGAGAAATCATATGATAATTGTCTTTCTCTGCTTGACTTATTTCACTTGGCATTATCTCCTCCAGTGCCGTCCATGTTGTAACAAATGTTGAGAACTCGTTCTTTCTGATAGCTGAGTAATATTCCATTATATATATGAACCACATCTTCTTAATCCAGTCATCTGTTGAAGGGCATCTCAGTTTCTTCCATGATTTAGCTATTGTGGACAATGCTGCTATGAACATTAGGGTGCATATGGCCCTACTCTTCACTACATCTTTATCTTTGGGGTAAATACCCTGTAGTGCAATGGCTGGGTCATAGAGTAGTTCAATATTTAACTTTTCAAAGGGCCGCCACACTGTTTTCTAGAGTGGCTGTACCAACTTGCATTCCCACCAACAGTGTAAGAGGGATCCCCTTTCTCCACATCCTCTCCAGCAATTGTTGTTTCTTGCCTTGTCGATTTTTGCCATTCTAAGTGGCGTAAAGTGATATCTTCGTTTGGTTTTGATTTTAATTTCCCTGATGGCTAATGATTTTGAACATTTTTTCATGTGTCTGTTAGCCATTTGTATGTCTTCATTTGAAAAGTATCTGTTCATATCTTCTGCCCATTTTATGATTTGTTTATTTGTTTCTTGCATGATGAGTTTGAGAAGTTCTTTGTAGATCTTGGATACCAGTCTTTTATCTGTAATATCATTTGCAAATATATTCTCCCATTCCGTGGGCTGCCTCTTAGTTTTTTTGACTGTTTCCTTGCTTGTGCAGAAGCTTTTTTATCTTGACAAAGTCCCACAGTTCATTTTATCTTTTGTTTCTCTTGCCTTTGGAGATGTGTCATGAAAAGTTGCTTTGGCCAATGTCGTAGAGTTTGCTGCCTATATTTTCCTCTATGATTTTGATGGATTCCTGTCTCACATCAAGGTCTTTCATCCATTTGGAGTTTCTCTCTGTGCATGGTGTGAGAGAGTGGTCAAGTTTCATTCTTTTGCATATAGCTGTCCAATGTTCCCAGCATCATTTATTGAAGAGACTGTCTTTTTCCACCCGATTTTTTTTCCCTGCTTTATCAAAGATTAGCTGCCCAAAGAGCCAGGGGTCCATTTCTGGGTGCTCTATTACATTCCATTGGTCTATGTGTCTGTTTTTGTGCCAGTACCATGCTGTTTTTGTGATCACAGCTTTGTAGTACAGCTTGAAATCTGGCATTGTGATTCCCCCAGCTTTGTTTTTCCTTTTCAACAGTTCCTTGGCGATTGGGGCCTTTTATGTTTCCATAAAAATTTAAGGACTATTTGTTCCAGTTCTTTGAAAAATGACATCGGTATTTCGATTGGGATAGCATTGAAAGTGTACATTGCTCTGGGTAGCATGGACATTTTAAATAAGTTAATTCTTCCGATCCATGAGCATGGAATATTTTTCCATCTTTTTGTGTCTTCTTCAATGTCTTTCAAAAGTGATTTATAGTTTCTAGAATATAGATCCTTTACATCTCCGGTTAGGTTGATTCAAAGGTAGCGTATGGTTTTTGGTGCTATTGTAAATGGGATGGATTCCCTAATTTCTCTTTCTTCAGTCTCATTATTCGTGTATAGAAATGCAACTGATTTCAGAGCATTGATTTTGTATCCCGCCATATTACTGATTTGCTCTATAACTTCTAATAGGTTGGAAGTGGATTCTTTTGGGTTTTCCATATAGAGTATCATGTCATCTGCAAAGAGAGACAGTTTGACTTCTTCTTTGCTGATTTGGATACCTTTTCTCCCTTTTTGTTGTCTCATTGTTTTTGCAAGGACTTCTAGTACTATGTTGAATAATAATGGAGAGAGTGGGCATCCTTGTCGTGTTCCTGATCTTAAGGGAAAGGCTTCCAACTTTTCCCTGTTGAGAATGATATTTGCTGTAAGCTTTTCATAGATGGTTTTTATGAGATTGAGGAATGTACCCTCTATCCCTACACTCAGAAGGGTTTTAATTAGGAAAGGATGCTGTATTTTGTCAAATCCTTTTTCTCCATCCCTTGAGAGAATCATATGATTTTTGAATTTTTCTTTCTGGATAAAACCTATGACACTGATTGATTTGTGAATGCTGAACCACCCTTGGATCCCAGGGATGAATCCACTTGGTCATGATGGATAATCCTTTTAATGTACTGTTCGATTCTATTAGCCAGGATCATGTTGAGGATTTTGGCATCCATATTCATTAGGGAAATCGGTCTGTAATTCTCCTTTTTGATGGTGTCTTTGTCTGATTTGGGGATCAAGGTAATATTGGCCTCATAGAATGAGTTTGGTAGCTTTCCTTCTGTTTCTATTTTTTGAAATAGCCTTTAGGAGAATAGGTATTAGTTCTTCTTTGAATGTTTGGTAGAGTTCCCAAGGAAAACAGTCCGGCCTGGAGTTTTGTTTTTTGGAAAGTTATCACTGTTTCAATCTCTCCATAATTAATTGTCCTGTTTAAAAAATCAACTTCTTCCTGTTTCAGTCTTGGTAGTTTATAGGTTTCCAGGAAGGCCTCCATCTCTTCGAGATTGCTTAGTTTATTGGCATATAGCTGTTGATAAATGTTTCTAATAATCCTTCCAATTTCATTGGTGTTAGTTGTGACCTCTCCTTTTTCATTCATAATTTTACTAATTTGGGTCCTTTCTCTATTCTTTTGGATAAGTCTTGCCAGTGGTCTGTCAATTTTATGGATTCTCTCAAAGAACCAGCTCCTAGTCCTGTTGATCTGCTCTACTGTACTCCATTTCTAATTCATTGATTTCTGCTCTAATCTTGGTCAACTGCTTCCTCATGTGTGGATTAGGACTGTCCCTCTGTTGCTGTTCCAGCTTCTTGAGGTGAGAATATAAAAACTGCATTTTACATTTTCCTATTCTCTTCAGTGAGGCTTGGATGGCTATGTGTTTCCCCCTTAGGACTGCCTTTGCAGTATCCCATAGGTTTTGGACCGTTGTGCTTTCCTTCTCGTTAGTCTCCATAAATTGTTTAAATTGATTTTTGATTTCCTGGTTTATCAAGTTATTCCTGAGCAGGATGGTTCTTAGTGTCCAAATGTTTGAGTTTCTTCCAAATTTTTCCTTGTGGTTGAGTTCCAATTTCAGAGCGTTGTGGTCTGAGAATACGCAGGGAATAATTTCAGTCTTTTGGTATCAGTTGAGACCTGTTTTGTGACCCAGAACATGGTCTATTCTTGAGAATGTTCCATGGGCATTAGAATAGAATGAGCATTCTTTTGTTCTGGGGTGTAGTGTTCTCTATATATCTTTGAGGTCCAACTCGTCGAGTATGGCATTCAAAGCCCTTGTTTCTTTGTTGATTTTTTGCATGGGTGTTCTGTCTATTTCTGATAGTGGAGTGTTGAGGTCTGCTACTAATGTATTTTTATCTATATGTCTCTTTATTCTCGTTAAGAGTTGGCTTGTGTATTTTGCTGCTCCCCTGGTGGGGGCATATATAGTTATAATTGTCATATCCACTTGTTGGACACATCCTTTAAGAATAATATAGTGCCCTTCTGTGTCTCTAACAATAGTCTTTAGTTTAAAATCCAATCTGTCTGATGTGGGAATTGCTACCCCAGATTTCTTTTGAGGTCCATTGGCGTGAAAGATGGTATTCCATCCTTTACTTTCAGTCTGAATGTATCTTTAGATTCAAAATGAGTCTCTTGTAGACAGCAAATGGAGGGGTCATGCCTTTTTTTCCAATCTGAAACTCTGTGGCCTTTTATGGGAGCATTTAGGCCATACACATTGAGACTGATTATTGAAAGATATGATTTTAATGATGCCATGTTGCCAGTAAAGTCTTTGTTTCTATAGATTGTGACTTTCTGTTCTGTATCACTCTTGGGGCCTTTTTACCTTTACAGAACCCCCCTTAATATCTCCTGTAGGGCTCGTTAAGTGGTTACAAAATTGGTCAATGACTGGCGGTTTTGGAAGGTCTTTATCTCTCCGTCAATTCTGAATGACAGCCTTGTTGAATAAAGGATCCTTGGCTGCATGTTTTTCTCTGAAAGAGCTTTAAAAATGACCCCCTCCAACCCTTTCTCTCATTCCAGGTCTGTGTAGACAAGTCTGACATAATTCTGAGACCTTTGCCTTGGTACATGAGAATTTCTTTGCCCTGGCTGCTTTCAATACTGTATCCTTGGATCAAATATTTGTGATTTGCACTATGACGTGATGTGGTGTAGTTTTGTCATGGTTGACCTTGTGAGTGGTCCTCTCTGCCTCTTGGACACGAATGTTGTTTCCTTTTCTAGATTCAGGAAGTTTTCAGCTACAATTTGTTCAAATATCTCTTCTAGACCTCTGTTTTTCCCACCCCCGTCAGGGATGCCAATGATTCTGACATTGGAGCGTTTCATTGAGTCAGTAAACTCCTGTAACCTACATTCATGGGTGTGGATTTTTTGAGTCCAGATTCTATTTTAGCTTTCTCTTCTACTAACCCATCCTCCAATTTGCTGATACGTTCATCTGCCTCATTCACCCTGGCCGTCAGAGCCTCTAGTTCTGACTGCATTTGGCTCATAGAATTTTTAATTTTTGCCAGATTCGCTCTCATTTCCACCCTTAGAGATTCTATATTCTCATTAACATCTTTGTTAATACTTTTTTCAAGTCTACACGTCATCTTGACCATTGTTACTCTGAATTCCATTTCTGATAATTTGGTTATATCCATATCCATTAGTTCTGTGACAGAGGCCACAGACTCATTGTCTTTTCTTTGCTGGGGGGGATTTCTACTTCTCGTCATTCTGATGAGGATTGGTTGCGGCGTTGTCCAGAGCCCAAATTTTTGACTGGGACCCAGGCCATGCACCCTGTTTTATAGGGATCTTAGGGATGTGGGCTTCTTGATTTTTCATTCTGCTTTCTGGGGGAGTGGCATGCCGTGCCTATCCTCATGCAGTCCTGCTTGGGTAGTCTCCATGTCCCCTGCAAGGTGGGATGGGAATGGGCACACTGTGAGCCGGTATTTCCAGGCTTTTGTTCTCTGGCGGCTTTCCCTGGCGGTTTGCTGTACCTCTTCTGAGATTCAGAGCAGCAGTAGCCGAATCTCAGCCTCTGTCTCAGAACAGAGGGATTCCAGACCATTCTCCACTGATGCTCTGGCCACTTTAACTTTGTTTTGCTGGTGCTGCTCAATGCTGCAGTGTCCAGGGATGTGCACCCCACACCCAGCATCCCAGCCCTCACTTCCACAGCTGGCGCATCTCTGTCCTTTGGGTTTCTAACACCGCCAGCCACCAGCCACCAGCTGCCAGCTGCCCAGTGTGCTCTGGAGCTCCCGGTCTCAGTCTGGTTCCAGTGAGCACACCAGAGCTCTGTTTCAGTCTGGTGGTGCACATTCCCGGGATCACAGTCTCAGTCTGCTCTCTTGCGGGTGCTGGTCCATGAGTCTGCCCACTCCCCCGTGCAGGTGGCTACCACTTCCCAGTGCCCAAATGTAGTGGCTCCCTTCCCCTTCCATTTATCTTCCAATATCTGTGCGTGGTTTCACAGCTCCCCGCTTTGTACCTCAGTATTCAGCGCTGGAGATGTTCATTTGTCGAGATCCAGATGTATCTTCCTGTGTCTCATGCTGATTCCATGGATGTTCAGGATGGTCTGGTACCTATCCAACTCAACTCAGGGGACTGGCTGAAAAAGGGGTCCCCTACTCCTCCATCATCTTAACTCCTCTTGGTATATTATCATTTCATACTAGAAAAAGGCCTTATATTTCCCACAAGTAGCAACTAATTTCTGATAGTATCTGTAATTTTGTATATATTTAAGGAATTTGAGTGTGACAACTTTAAAACCTTGCTTATTAAGAAGAGCACTTTTTCTAACATTCTCCTGTCAAATATTTCCTTTTATACATCTTTAGCTTTAATTTTTCACTGCACTTCGGCTACCTGCAGCCTCCCCCTCACCCATTGTAGCTGCACTAAGGCCCAATTTGATGTTCTTATCCATTTTTCTAATTCTTCCTTAAGAACTTCCCTTCCTTCCTGAGGAAACAGCCCAAAGGCCTTGCTCTTCAAGAAGTTCTGCATAAATATGCCCTTTTTCAAATCTAACAGTATGATATTTTATCTAAATTTTGCATTCTGTATAATTTTATATTCTAGCAATTATCTATTTCTAAGAACCACCATATCCTACTGATTCCTCTCTATACCTCCATCTATCAATTTATCTCTTCTGCCTGAAACCTGATTTCTGTCTCTATCTAATGCTAATCTCATGTGCTTCTCAATCTTGAGTTAGTTTTAAAACATGTCTGCAAATGTTTTCACATTCCTCCTGCAAAAGGGTCTTATTCCCCTCCCCCTGAACTTGGGCAGTCTTTTTGATTCACTTCTAATGTGATGGATGAGAAGCAGAATAACTTCTAAGGCTAGGTTAGATTGGTAATTCAGCTTCTACTTATTTCTCTTTCTTGAGACACAGGCCTTGGGAGCTCTGAATTGGAACTCTGAATATGAGAAGTCTGGCTACCCTAAAGTTTCTAGCTAGAGAGGATACATATAAAGACCATAGAGATGGACATGTCCAAGGAGTTCCAGCTGTCACAGCCTTCATCAGTTTAAGTCTTTTGTGTCAACTACCAGGTGTGTAAGCGAACATAAACTTCAGGTGATTACATTCTGTAGCTTTTGAGCTCCTCCAAATGACTGAGTGGGGTGAAAGGTAGGTATCTGTACTTAGTTTTGCTCACATATTACAGATTTGTGAGCACATTAGCATACCTTGTTAATTCCAACTGCTTCATTACTGTGAACTTCAGTCTCTTACTTCTCAGCTCAGAGATCACACTGGATTATCTTCCCAGTCCTCTATTGTGACTATGCCTTCATGGAGAATGCTTGGGCAAATATGGTGCTCTCATGGGCCTCTTCTTCTTTTTTCCCCCCACAAATCACAACCCTGCACTCTTTTGGAGTTCTGTATAGTAGAAAGGTGAGTTCACTATCTGTTACATCACTATGAAAGAAGTGAGGCTTTTATTAAGACAAATTCATAAAACATTCATTTACTTTAATGAAGATAAAATTCAAAAGCAGAAAACCCCTGTTGGGAGAAAAATAGTTATACCATGGAGTCTTTTTAATTATTACAGGAGATTGCAAGAAATAGTTCTTGGTAATTTTAATCACATAAGAACTTTTTTCATCGTGTTTCACTTCTGAAAAGTTGCAACAGATAAAATGTGGAAATTAAATTTTCCCCTTAAGAGATGCGAAAAACTATATTTTGAGAGTTTACTAACATATGAAGGTCACCTTGACATTTTTTGTGAGCTGCTTAACATTTTATGGTCTTTTCATATAAAATTTTAATGTAGTTTTTTAAATCTCTGTAGCTAAAGAGTGATGAAATGAGAAAATCATAGATACAGTGTCACTTTTCTACAAGATATTTAGAAACATTTTGTTTTGAAACTTTTCAATTTTATCTACAATTCAATTAAAGTTAGTACTTAGCTTTCTTTGGAGTGGCTCTCTGAATTTAATTGCTACTAAACTAATTTTGCTTTCTGGAACGTTTTGCTGTTATAATTGTAACATATTAGTTATATGCTAAACAACCAAGGTGGCACGCAGCTACTCTAAATTCTGTACAGTAATTATACTAGTTAAAACCTAGCTCTGGAAAGATGGGCTGTTAAATGAAAATTTAGTAAGTACTAAAATCTGAGTCAAAACTAACTTTTTAATTCAAGGCATACATCCAATTTCCAAATTGACAAACCAGGTAAAGAGTTTAAAATGTTTTTTAGTTTTTCAGCATGAAACACAAACAACCTGAGAAAAGTATATCTTAGTAATTACTACTAGCATATTGATGCATTTTGGGGGTTTGGGGTTTTTTTTTTATTTTTTATAATAATTTTTTATTATGTTATGTTAGTCACCATACAGTATATCCTTAGTTTTTGATGTAATGTTCCATGATTCATTATTTGTGTATAACACCCAGTGCACCATGCAATACGTGAACTCCTTAATACTCATCACCAGCCTATCCTAATCCCACACCTCCCCACCCCTCTGAAGCCCTCAGTTTGTTTCTCAGAGTCCACAGTCTCTCATGGTTCATTCCCCCTTCTGTTTACCCCCCCTTCATTCTTCCCTTCCTTCTCTTACTGATCTTCCTATTTCTTATGTTCCATAAATGAGTGCAACCATGTGATAATTGTCTTTCTCTGCTTGACTTATTTCACTTAGCGTAATCTCCTCCAGTCCCATCCATGTTGCTGCAAATGTTGGGTAATCGTTCTTTCTGATGGCTGAGTAATATTCCATTGTATATATGGACCACATCTTCTTAATCCAGTCATCTGTTGAAGGGCATCTCGGCTCCTTCCACAATTTAGATATTGTAGACAATCTGCTATGAATATTGGGGTGCATATGGCCCTGCTCTTCACTACGTCTGTATCATTGGGTTAAATACCCAGTAGTGCAAAAGAAAAACGAAATAAGACAATCAAGAGAGATAACCAATCACATGCAAATTAAAAAAAAACACAATGATTTCTAATAAAAATGTAACAGAAAATGCAAATAATGGAATCTGGAAGACCTACATAATAAGTGTCCTATTTCAGCTTAAATGTTACAGAAGGGCTACTCCTATCATATGTAGTTTGATGAGGCAACTGCTTCTGGGGTGCTAGTTAAAAGACACATCTTACCTCTGTGCTTGAAATCCTCTCCACTGAAGGGGCTGAAATTCTAATCACTAAACCTCTGTTTCTAGGAGTAACATAAATTCTGAAAGTCCCTCTGTTATAAATCAGCTAGATCCTAAATAGAACATACTTTTCTAATGCACTGCTTGACTCAAGGGAGTTAAGGAAAAATCCAAGAATCACTTCCTAAATAAATATTTTAAATAAGTTTATGAGCTTAAGCTGAAGTAGGAGCAGTGAGCAATAACTGGAGAACAAAGGAAAAGTGAATTTGCCCCAAAAGAAAATGCTAATATTAGTGAAGCAATAAGAGGTTAAATTGCCAGTAGCAAAATGGAAAATCTTATATTCACTCATTAGAATCTTTAACATGAACTCAAGTGATTCCATGTTGACAGCAAACCTTGGCTGTTAGTAAAAAATGATGTAAATCCTCTCTGAAAGATAACAACTTCGATTTAGACCACAGGATTTTTGCAGATTACACTCAAAACAAATTTATCTCACAATCCAGATCAACAAAAACACTGAAAAAATAAGTCTTATCACTGAACTTTAGCAACAACTGTAGAAATTTCCCCAAGGATGTAAGACATTGAAATTATCAAGCAAAATACAATATAACTATGAATTAAGTATTTAAATATATATTAAAAGAATAAAAACTTAAAAACAAAGAGAGACTTTAAAAATGCCCAGGAAGGTTTGAATAACAAATCAAATATAAATTTTAGGTACACCTGAAACTAATATTACACTGTGTTACTTAACTGGAATTTAAATAAAAAAACTTTTAGAAGATAGAACAAGCAAGAAAGAATATCATTATTAAAATTTTAAAAAATCAGTGTATAGGTTAAACAGCAGATCAGATACCATTGATGGGATGATTAGTGAGTGAACTGAAATAAATTATTCAGAATATAGTACAGAGAAAGACAAAGAGATGGAAATATAAAAGAAAGTTTTAGAAATATGGAAGACAGAACAAGGTGAATATAAGTTGAAGGAACTGCCAGAAAATGAGAATAGAGAAAATGGAAGAGACAATACAGTTGACCCTTGAATAACATGGGGGTTAAGAGTGCCAATCCCCACAATAGCTAAATCGTGGAAGGAGCCAAAATGCCCTTCAACAGATGACTGGATTAAGAAGATGTGGTCCATATATACAATGGAATATTACTCAGCCATCAGAAAGAACGATTTCTCCACATTTGCTGCAATGTGGACGGGACTGGAGGAGATAATGCTAAGTGAAATAAGTCAAGCAGAGAAAGACAATTATATGGTTTCACTCATTTATGGAACATAAGAAGTAGGAAGATCGTTAGGAGAGGAAAGGGAAGAAGAAAGGGGGATAAACAAAAGGGAGAATGAACCATGAGAGACTATGGACTCCGGGAAACAAACTGAGGGCTTCAGAGGGGAGGGGAGTGGGGGAATGGGATAGGCTGGTAATGGGTATTAAGGAAGGCATGTATTGTATGGTGCACTGGGTGTTATATGCAAGTAATGAATCATCAAAAACTAGGGATGTACTGTATGGTGACTAACATAATATAATAAAAAATTATTATAATATAATAAGCAAAAAAAAAAGAGTGCCAATCCCCATGCAGTCAAAGCTCCACATGTAACTTTTGATTTTCCCAAAAACTTATCTACTAGATAGCCTACTGTTGACCAGAAGCCTTGCTGATAACATAGTCAATTAACACATATTTTGTAAGTTATATGTATTCTATACTGTATTCTTACAATAAAGTAAGCTAAAGAAATCATTATTAAAATTATAAGAGAAAATACATTTATAGTACTGTACTGCGTTTATTTTAAAAAATCCAAATATAAGTGGACCTGTGCAGCTCAAACTCATGTTGTTCAATGTGTCACTATATATCAAGACATTGGCTGAAAATAATTTAATGAAATATGTGTGTTCACACATAAAGGAAACAAAGTAAATGCCAAGCAAGATAAATTCGGAAAAAATCTATACCTTCACACTTTGTGTGTGATGAAACAGCAATAAAACTAAAGAGTTCTTCAAAGCATCCACAGAGGCAAGTTGAATCATCTACAAAAAATTATAGCAATGGAAGCCATAAGATAAAGGAAAGATAAAGCCATAAAATAATGCTAGAGGGAAGAAGGAAAGAAAATGACCATAGACAGAAGGCAGGAGATTGAAAAAGAAATAATACTCAAGTAAGTTGGTAAACAGGTAGATAAACACTGTCTGTACAAAATAACAAAGGGGCATCTGGGTGGCTCAGTTGGTTAAGCAACTGCTTTCAGCTCAGGTAATGATCCCAAGGGCCTGTGATTGAGCCCCATGCCAGGCTCCCTGCTCAACGGGGAGCCTGCTTCTCCATCTCCCCCCTGCTCATGCTCTCTCCCTCTCTCTCTCAATTAAATAACTGAAGTCTTTCAAAAATGACAAAAATAATAATACTGTCCTCTAGAGCAGTGCTTAAAGCTTTATTCATTTGGGGTAGTTAAAAAGAGGTATACTCTCATTTGGTGGACATTGTAGTCATTCTGAAGTAGATTTAGTTGAGACTTTGAGATTGTGATGCCATATGCACCAAGAGGATATGGAAAGAATTATTACTTATATAATGAGACTTACTGAAAAGAGCAGGACAGCTGCCAAGCATTCCAAAAATGGCTTGAGAGAACCAGAAAAGAAAAGTGGCTTAGAGATTTTAGGGTGGTTTTGGTAGGATGGATGGGGGTTCTAATGCATGGTTTTGAACTAGCAGGCGAAAAAGAAAGGACCACTGGGGCTTTCTTATTTCTCTTGCTCAGATGTACAGCAGAAGGGGGAGAGAGCATGGTAAGGCTTAAAAGCTGTCAGCAGAATTAGACTTTTTATTACAATTCACCCCAGTCGTCATATGACTAAATGATGACTAAAATGTGCCATGTTTCAATTAATTGATTTTTTAAAGATTTTATTTATTTATTTATTTATTTATTTATTTATTTATTTATTTATTTGACAGAGAGAGAGACAGTCACCGAGAGAGGAAACACAAGCAGGGGGAGTGGGAGAGGAAGAAGCAGGCTCCCAGCAGAGCAGGGAGCCCAATGCGGGGCTCAAATGCAGGACCTTGGGATCAGACCCTGAGCCAAAGGCAGATGCTTAATGACTGAGCCACCCAGGCGCCCATCATTTAATTGATTTTTAACTGAAGTAAGCCATTGTGGTTCTCTCTGTCGCTGGTAAAGGAGCTGAAAGTCCCATTGAGAGTCCTATTCAAAAGAGTAGCAGTGTGTATTCTGAGAAGTAAAATGAAGGTATTGGTCACTATCAACAAATTCTGGAACTCTGTACAGAATAAGAAGTGTCTCATTGATGCCTTGTATTGTGTTTCTAGTATGTACAGGGACATGTGTAATGTGAATTTATGTTCTGGGTATCTGAGACAAGCGAGTCCCAGGATTCTTTATTCAAAAGGGTAAAACCTTATATAAGGAATTGTTGCTTCTGCTATAGGTTGGTACAGAAAATGGCAGAATCTGTAAAAATGTGCAACTGGACCTAATTGTTAATCAGGTCATTTGGTGCCAAAATAACTGCCTGAAACACCAGTTGTGCTGACATCCCAGCTAAGGGATGAAAAGCAATAACTCTTCATTTAACTTTATATATTTTATATATACAGATGGACTCCCTTTGCTCTGGCAGTTAAGACCAAAGGGCTCCCTAAGTAGTCAAACAGTCTGTGAAAGAAGTTATCTCCTCTAGCACCATGACAAGAGACTGAGTATAAGGGAGGCCAACTCTTCTCACAAGTGGAATATGCCTTGGGACCAAGGTTTGTATCCATCCTGTAGCAAGGCAAACTCAGTGGCATGTCGAGTTTGTAGGGTATTGCTTTAATAACCCAAGAAACTGGCTATGGGGGGGTGTAGTCATGGGCCCAGGGCCTGTGAGAGTCCCTATTTTAAGGAAAGATCAGTGTGTGGGCAATAGTTACCACTGTAATGATATATAAGGTGGAGCTGAAGAGGGTAATTTCTTGCATCAGAAGCCCATGGGCAACTTAAGGCCATTATGGGGGGCCAGAGTCTCTAGGAGCCATGAAAGGAAATTTCTAAGGCCTTTACAAAAAAGGAATCTCTGAAAAGTACTATCGGGAATGCCTGATGTATTGCAATTTGAACAAATTCTGGAGCTTTTTGTTGGAGGGGGTCTCATTCCAGATGGGTCAATTTGCAACTTAAATAAATATTTGTAAATAAAGAATGTGTTGCCTTCAAAACCCAAAAGGACCTAAAACTTGTTGGCCCTGTTTACTATTATTGTTACTAAGAAGTAAACAACTGTTTATTGATAGTGCGAGGGATGGAGCTTTTCTCAGCTTACCAAATAATTTTCATGAATTTAAGAGAAATGGCAAGACCTTGCACTATGTGTAGGACAATGGCCCATCCCCTTTTTGTGAACTACTTTGTAAGCATTTGTATGTCTTAATGAGTGTGTCAAACATATCTTCAGAGGAGGATGGCAGAAGTGTGATTTCATATCTGTGTTTCAAGAGAAAGTTATATGCCATTAAGATCTTACCTGCAAAGACTGTGTGCAATGCCAAGGTTATTGAAAAGCTGAGTAAAGGTGTTGTATTAGTTTGTTAAGCTACCACAACAAAATGCCACTGACTAGTTGACTTAAACAACAGGAACGTATTTTCTCACATTTCTGAAGGTAGAATTCCAAGGTTAAGGTGTCAGCAGGATCGGTTTCTTCTAAGGATTCTCTCCTTGGCTTGCAGATGGCTGCCTCTTTGCTGTGTCCTCACATTGTCAATCCTCTGTGTATTGTCTGTGTCCTAATCTCTTCTTCTAGTAAGGACACTGGTCATAATGGATTAGGGACATCCATATGACCTTTAAAAAAATTACCTTTTTAAAAGCCTTATCTCCAAATTATAGTCAAATACTAAGTACTGGGGTTTAAGACTTCAACAGATGAATTTTGGAGGGACATAGTTCAGCCCCTAAGAGGCATATTGCGGGGGAGGTTAAGATGGCGGAGGAGTAGGGGACACCTTTTTCAGCCGGTCCCCTGAGTTGAGCTGGATAGGTACCAGACCAGCAGGAATATCCACGGAATCAGCCTGAGACGCAGGAAGATACATCTGGATCTCTACAAATGAACATCTCCAGCGCTGAGTATCGAGGTACGAAGCGGGGAGCCGTGAAACCGCGCACAGATATCGGAAGCTAAACAGAAGGGGGAGGGAGCCGCCGTGTCAGGGCGCCGGGAAGCGGTAGCCACCTACAAGGGGGAGCGGACAGACCGCGGACCCGCACGCTTGAGACAGCAGGCTGAGAAGGGAGCTCCGGGAGCGCACGCGGGACGGCTGGCGGTTGGCGGGCCACCTGCACGGGGGAGCAGGCGGACTCGCGGACGGCACCCGCGAGACAACAGACTTAGAACGCGAGCTCCAGGAGCGCGCGCGCAGGGCGGCTGGCGGGCCACCTGCACCGGGGAGCGGGCGGACCGCGGACCCGCACTCTGGAAACGGCAGACTGAGTCCGTGAGCCGGGAGCGTGCACCACCAAGCATCTCACGGAGCTCCGGAGCTCCGGTGTGCTCACTGGATCGAGGCTGAGACCGGGAGCTCCGGGAGCGTCCGCGGGGCGGCTGGCGGCTGGAGGGCCACCTGCACGGGGGAGCAGGCGGACTCGCGGTCAGCACCCGTGAGACACCAGACTGAGACGGGGAGCTCCGGGAGCCCGCGCGGGGCGGCTGGCGGCGGGCGGGGTTGGAAACACAAAGGACAGAGACGTGCCGGCCCTGGAAGTGAGGGCTGGGACGCCGGGTGTGGGGCGCACAGCCCGGGATGCTGCAGGGTTGAGCAGCACCAACAGAAACAGAGTTAAAGTGGCCAGAACATCAGTGGAGAACGATCCGCGATCCCTCTGTTCTGAGACAGAGGCTGAATTTCAGCCGCTGCTGCTCTCTCAGAAGAGGCATAGCAAACCGCCAGGGAAAGCCGCCAGAGAACAAAAGCCCGGAAATACCGGCTCACAGGGTGCCCATCCCCATCCCCCCTCGCAAGGGACACAGAGACTCTACCCAAACAGGGTTTTCTGAGTACCTGCAGGCAGGCCCCTCCCCCAGAAGGCAGGCTGAAAAATCAAGAAGCCCACAACCCGGAGCGCCTGAGTGGCGCAGTCACCAAGCACCTGTCTTCGGATTAGGGTGTGATCACAACGCTCCGTAAGGAGTCCTTCATCGGGCTTCTCCACCGGGAACCTGCTTCTTCCTCTCCCACTCCTCTGCTTGGGTTCCCTTTCTTGCTGACTGTCTCTCTCTCTCTCAAATAAATAAATAAACTCTTTAAGGAAGAAGCCCACATCCCTAAGATCTCTATAAAACAAGGGCGCACGGCCTGGGTCCCAGTCAACACTTGGGCTCTGGACAACCCTGCAATCTCTCTTCATCAGAATGACGAGAAGGAGAAGTCCCCCCCAGCAAAGAAAAGATAATGAGTCTGTGGCCTCTGCCACAGAATTGGCCTCGGCCACAGAATTAATACATATGGATGTATCCCAATTATCAGAAATGGAATTCAGAGCAACAATGGTCAAGATGATGAGTAAACTTGAAAAAAGCATCAGAGAAAGCGTTGCTGAGAATATAGAATCCCTAAGGGCAGAAATGAGAGCGAATCTGACAGAAATTAAAAATTCTATGAGCCAAATGCAGTCAAAACTAGAGGCTCTGACGGCCAGGGTCACCGAGGCAGAGGAACGCGTTAGCGAATTGGAGGATGGGTTAGTAGAAGAAAAAACGAAAATAGAAGCTGGTCTTAAAAAAATCCACGCCCACGAATGTAGATTACGGGAGATTACTGACTCTATGAAACGATCCAATGTCAGAATCATCGGCATCCCTGAAGGGGTGGAGAAAAACAGAGGTCTAGAAGAGATATTTGAACAAATTGTAGCTGAAAACTTCCCTAATCTAGCAAGGGAAACAAGCATTCGTGTCCAAGAGGCAGAGAGGACCCCATCCAAGCTCAACCAGGACAAACCTACGCCACGGCATGTCATAGTGCAATTCGCAAATATTAGATCCAAGGATACAGTATTGAAAGCGGCCAGGGCAAAGAAATTTCTCACGTACCAAGGCAAAGGTATCAGGATTACGTCAGACCTGTCTACAGAGACCTGGAATGAGAGAAAGGCTTGGGGGGGCATTTTTAAAGCTCTTTCAGAGAAAAACATGCAGCCAAGGATCCTTTATCCAGCAAAGCTGTCATTCAGAATTGATGGAGAAATAAAGACGTTCCAAAATCGCCAATCATTAACCAATTTCGTAACCACGAAACCAGCCCTACAGGAGATATTAAGGGGGGCTCTATAAAGGTAAAAAGGCCCCAAGAGTGATACAGAGCAGCAAGTCACAACCGATACAAAGACTTTAAAGAGAAATGGCATCATTAAAATCATATCTGTCAATAATCTCTATCAATCTAAATGGCTTAAACTCTCCCATAAAACGCCACAGGGTTGCAGATTGGATAAAAAGACATGACCCATCCATTTGCTGTCTACAAGAGACTCATTTTGAACCCAAAGATGCATTCAGACTTAGAGTAAGGGGATGGAGTACCATCTTCCACGCAAATGGACCTCAAAAGAAAGCTGGAGTAGCAATTCTCATATCAGATAGACTGGATTTTAAACTAGAGGCCATAGAGAGAGATACAGAAGGGCACTATATTATTCTTAAAGGAAGTATTCAACAAGTGGATATGACAATTATTAATATATATGCCCCCAACAGGGGAGCAGCAAGATACACAAGCCAACTCTTAACCAAAATAAAGAGACATATAGATAAGAACACAGTAATAGTAGGGGACCTCAACACCCCACTATCAGAAATAGACAGAACACCCTGGCAAAAACTAAGCAAAGAATCAAAGGCTTTGAATGCCATACTCGACGAGTTGGACCTCATAGATATATATAGAACACTACACCCCAGAACCAAAGAATACTCATTCTATTCAAATGCCCATGGAACATTCTCAAGAATAGATCATGCTCTGGGACACAAAACAGGTCTCAGCCAATACCAAAAGATTGAAATTATCCCCTGCATATTCTCAGACCACAACGCTCTGAAATTGGAACTCAACCACAAGGAAAAACCTGGAAGAAACTCAAACACTTGGAGGCTAAGAACCATCCTGCTCAAGAATGACTCGATAAACCAGGAAATCAAAAAACAAATTAAACAATTTATGGAGACCAACGAGAATGAATACACAACGGTCCAAAACCTATGGGATACTGCAAAGGCAGTCCTAAGGGGGAAATACATAGCCATCCAAGCCTCACTCAAAAGAATAGAAAAATCTAAAATGCAGTTTCTATATTCTCACCTCAAGAAACTGGAACAGCAACAGAGGGACAGGCCTAACCCACTGACAAGGAAGGAGTTGACCAAGATTAGAGCAGAAATCAATGAATTAGAGACCAGAACCACAGTAGAGCAGATCAACAGGACTAGAAGCTGGTTCTTTGAGAGAATCCATAAAATTGATAGACCACTGGCAAAACTTGTCCAAAAACAAAGAGAAAGGACTGAGATTATTAAAATTATGACTGAAAAGGGAGAGGTCACGACCAGCACCATTGAAATTGCAAGGATTATTAGAAACTTTTATCAACAGCTATATGCCAAAAAACTAAACAATCTGGAAGAGATGGAGGCCTTCCTGGAAACCTATAAACTACCAAGACTGAAACAGGAAGAAATAGATTTCTTAAATAGGCCAATTAACTATGAAGAAATTGAGTCAGTGATAAACAACCTTCCAAATAATAAAACTCCAGGCCCAGACGGTTTTCCTGGGGAATTCTACCAAACATTCAAAGAAGAAATAATACCTATTCTCCTAAAGCTATTTCAAAAAATAGAAACAGAAGGAAAGCTACCAAACTCATTCTATGAGGCTAATATTACCTTGATCCCCAAACCAGGCAAAGACCCCCTCAAAAAGGAGAATTACAGACCGATTTCTCTAATGAATATGGATGCCAAAATCCTCAACAAGATCCTTGCTAATAGAATCCAACAGTACATTAAAAGGATTATCCATCATGACCAAGTGGGATTCATACCTGGGATGCAAGCATGGTTCAACACTCGCAAATCAATCAATGTGATACATCATATCAACAAGAAAAGACTCAAGAACCATATGATCCTCTCAATTGATGCAGAAAAAGCATTTGACAAAATACAGCATCCTTTCCTGATTAAAACCCTTCAGAGTGTAGGAATAGAGGGTACATTTCTCAATCTCATAAAAGCCATCTATGAAAAGCCTACTGCAAGCATTATTCTCAATGGGGAAAAGCTGGAAGCCTTTCCCTTAAGATCAGGAACACGACAAGGATGCCCACTCTCGCCACTATTATTCAACATAGTACTAGAAGTCCTTGCAACAGCAATCAGAAGACAAAAAGGGATCAAAGGTATCCAAATCGGCAAAGAAGAAGTCAAACTGTCTCTCTTTGCAGATGACATGATACTCTATATGGAAAACCCAAAGGAATCCACTCCCAAACTATTAGAAGTTATAGAACAATTCAGTAAGGTGGCAGGATACAAAATCAATGCCCAGAAATCAGTTGCATTTCTATACACGAATAACGAGACTGAAGAAAGAGAAATTAGGGAATCCATCCCATTTACAATAACACCAAAAACCATGCGTTACCTTGGAATTAACTTAACCAGAGACGTAAAGGACCTATATGCTAGAAACTATAGATCACTTTTGAAAGATATTGAGGAAGACATAAAAAGATGGAAAAATATTCCATGCTCATGGATTGGAAGAATTAACATAGTTAAAATGTCCATACTACCCAGAGCAATCTACACTTTCAATGCTATCCCGATCAAAATACCGAGGACATTTTTCAAAGAACTGGAACAAATAGTCCTTAAATTTGTATGGAACCAGAAAAGGCCCCGAATCTCCAAGGAACTGTTGAAAAGGAAAAACAAAGCTGGGGGCATCACAATGCCGGATTTCGAGCTGTACTACAAAGCTGTGATCACAAAGACAGCATGGTACTGGCACAAAAACAGACACATCGACCAATGGAACAGAATAGAGAACCCAGAAATGGACCCTCGGCTCTTTGGGCAACTAATCTTTGATAAAGCAGGAAAAAACATCCGGTGGAAAAAAGACAGTCTCTTCAATAAATGGTGCTGGGAAAATTGGACAGCTACATGCAAAAGAATGAAACTTGACCACTCTCTCACACCATACACAAAAATAAACTCCAAATGGATGAAAGACCTCAATGTGAGACAGGAATCCATCAAAATTCTAGAGGAGAACATAGGCAACAACTTCTATGACATCGGCCAGAGCAACCTTTTTCACGACACATCTCCAAAGGCAAGAGAAATAAAAGATAAAATGAACTTATGGGACTTTATCAGGATAAAGAGCTTCTGCACAGCCAAGGAAACAGTCAAAAAAACTAAGAGACAGCCCACGGAATGGGAGAATATATTTGCAAAGGACACCACAGATAAAGGACTGGTATCCAAGATCTACAAAGAACTTCTCAAACTCAATACACGAGAAACAAATAAACAAATCATAAAATGGGCAGAAGATATGAACAGACACTTTTCCAATGAAGACATACAAATGGCTAACAGACACATGAAAAAATGTTCAAAATCATTAGCCATCAGGGAAATTCAAATCAAAACCACACTGAGATACCACCTTACGCCAGTTAGAATGGCAAAGATAGACAAGGCAAGAAACAACAATTGTTGGAGAGGATGTGGAGAAAGGGGATCCCTCCTACATTGTTGGTGGGAATGCAAGTTGGTACAGCCACTCTGGAAAACAGTGTGGAGGTCCCTTAAAAAGTTAAAAATTGAACTACCCTATGACCCAGCCATTGCACTACTGGGTGTTTACCCCAAAGATACAGACGTAGTAAAGAGAAGGGCCATATGCACCCCAATGTTCATAGCTGCATTGTCCACAATAGCCAAATCATGGAAGGAGCCGAGATGCCCTTCAACAGATGACTGGATTAAGAAGCTGTGGTCCATATATACAATGGAATATTACTCAGCTATCAGAAAGAACGAATTCTCAACATTTGCTGCAACATGGACGGCACTGGAGGAGATAATGCTAAGTGAAATAAGTCAAGCAGAGAAAGACAATTATCATATGATTTCTCTCATCTGGAACATAAGAACTAGGAGGATCGGTAGGGGAAGAAAGGGATAAAGAAAAGGGGGGTAATTAGAGGGGGGAATGAAACATGAGAGACTATGGACTCTGAGAGGCAAACTGAAGACTTCAGAGGGGAGGGGGTGGGGGAAGGGGATAGCCTGGTGATGGGTAGTAGGGAGGGCACGTATTGCATGGTGCACTGGGTGTTATACGCAACTAATGAAGCATCAAACTTTACATCGGAATCTGGGGAGATACTGTATGGTGATTAACACAATATAATAAAATAAAATTAAAAAAAAGGCATATTGCATTCCTTTGAAAGTGAAAACAAACAGTAGCTGTTGAAACAGACACTGAATAGAACATCCTAGCTAAATCTGTAAGAGTAAAATATGTGACAATCACTGATTAGATAGAATCAGTAACTTCAATTATATTGGTTATACGGGCAACTAATAGGTGGGACCACAGCATTAAAGTTGTGCTAAAAGATTGTGAAGAACCATTCATTTTTTCCAAGTTCAAGAAAAGGCCAAATAAGCTGTTAAGTGGAGAAGCAGTGGAGGTAATTGCATCTTCTCCAAATAAGTCTTATATAATGGGTTTTCATTCTTGAACGCTCTGTTTTAATTTAATTAGGCATTATTAACTATTTTAGGGGAGGGATGGTCCATGGGGTCCAATTTTTGTCAACCTCATTTGTAAGGGTCAAGATTTAATTTTATTTTAATTTGTTATTTATTATTCACTATTTAATTTATTAATCATTGAGCATTCAGACCTACTATAGGATATTTTAAGGCAATGGGTACTATAGCCATGGGAAATTTAGACTAGGCAATAGTTTTAATGATTAAAATGGGCATATTTCTTTGTCCTCTCTTTTATGTTCAGCAATTCTTCTAAGATTATAGGGGATACCTTGTTTAAATTTAGTGGGGCTCTTATCTTTTCATTATATAAATTCTTTTAGTAAATTTTGGGTGTCTAATTGGGTCAAATTGCGTATCTGTTTCAGTTTTTTGTTGTTGTCACCATCTATCTCTTTCCCCAGTATCCAGGTTTCTTTTTTTCTTTTTCTTTTTCTTCCTTCCTATCTTTCTTTTATTCCTCCCAATTCCCCTCCCTCCCTCCCTTTCTTCCTTTCTTCTTTTCTTTCTTTTGTTTGGCTAATGGCTTAATTTGGAGGTTGGGGATTCTCTTTATTTTGCTCATATACATTTATACCATCAGTGTGAGGGACATCTCTTATGGCAAATCATTGAATTAGTCCTTGGCTGTGCACTAGGTGGGGGCATGACTATTTTTCCCTATAACTCTGAGGGTCTGGATCTTTTTGGGTGACAGGCATAGCAGTAGAAGCAGCAAAGGCATTTTTATAGGATCATAGTGACCTATCTGCTTTTAGGAGTGTGACCTTAGCATGCTACATAATAATTGCTCTTCCATATGAGCAACCATACAATGGATGGGTGTATTGCACAAGACATCAGCATTTTCCCTGAGTGCTGCATAGAATGGAGCTAATATCTGGTTGAGGCATTCAAACAATGGTCCTAGAATAAGAGTCATTCCCCTGAGTCTTATATCAGACATGGCTTATGCTGGAATCAAGATACATTCCTTCTGAGATACACAAATAGGTGTGGGTCAAAAATACAGGAACCAGGGCCATTTGAATGAAGGCCCCACTACCATATACCTGACTGAAAATGCCAATTATAACTTTTGATTAAGTTAGTTAAATCTGTAACAGAGGCTTGGTTACACTCAAGTAAATGCAGGACAAAGTCATATGGCTCAAACAAAATCTCATGGGCAGGCAGCAGACCTAATTAACAAGCCAGAGCAAGAGAAAAAGGCCCCCTGGTTGTGGTAGTTGTAGTCTAGACATCCTGCTTGCAGTGCCAATTGTTGTAAACAGCCCACCATAAAAATTCCAAGGCAATATCCTTTCTTGTCTCTTTGTAGCCATTTTCATGCTTGGGTCACAACTTGTATAATGAGCCAGTTCATTATGCAAGTAATATTTTTTTATTTCCTATTTGAGTATGTGTGTACATATGTTCATCAGACTTAGCATCAGAACCAAATTTTTGGTGATATCCATCCTTTTTCTGTGCAATGGCTACAACAGTTATTCTAGGGTAGGATCTGAGTGTGCATTTTATTTATTTATTTATTTGAAAGATTTTATTTATTTATTTGACAGAGATCGAGACAGCCAGCAAGAGAGGGAACACAAGAAGGGGGAGTGGGAGAGGAAGAAGCAGGCTCATAGCGGAAGAGCCTGATGTGGGGCTCAATCCCATAATGCTGGGATCACGCCCTGAGCCAAAGGCAGATGCTTAACTGCTGTGCCACCCAGGCGCCCCAAGAGAGTGTGCATTTTAAACAAGCCTTAAGTAAGGTCAGTGGTGATGTCCATAGATCACATTTAAGGTAGCAAGATTCTAGAGTCTGTTTATTGTTTGAGGTCATAAAATACTGAATAACTTCAGCTTTTTAAGGTAAATATGCATCATATAATTCAGAGGGTATGTATATATATAATTATATATAGCCATATATAATATACATTATACTATATGATATATATTATATTGTATATTAATATATTAATATTACATATATGTGTGTGTATATACATAATTTATTCATTTGAGAGAGAGAATGAGTGGAGGGAAGGGCAGAGGGAGAGGAAGAGAGAGAACCCTCAACCAGACTACCCGCTGAGTGCAGAGTCCTGTTCAGGGCTCGATCCCAGGACCTGAGATCATGACCTGATCCAAAATCCAGAGTTGGCCACCCAACAAACTGAGCCACCCAGGTACCCCCATTCAGTGTTATATTAATTGAGGAGTACAATATAGTGATTCAACAATTCAATACATCATCTAGTGCTCATCATGACAAATGCACTCCTTAATCCCTATCACCTGTATCACCCATCCCTCCACCCACCATCCCTCTGGTATCCATCAGTTTGTTCTCTATATTTAACAGTCTTTCCCTTGCTTTCTATCTCTCTCTCTTTTTCCCCTTTGTTGATTTTTTTTATTGTTTCTTAAATTCCACATATGAAGGAAATCTTACAGTATTTATCTTTGACTGACTTTTTTTGCAAGTGGTTTTTGTTGTTGCAAGTGGTAAGATTTCATTCTTTTTCATGGCTGAATAATATGCCATTGTGTATACCTCTTCTTTATCCGTTCTTCTACTGACGGATATTCAGGCTGCTTCCATAATTTGGCTATTATAAATAATGTTGTTATAAACATAGGAATGCATGTATCCCTTTGTGTTAGTGTTTTTGTTGTTGGTGGGGGTGGTGGTGGTTGTGGTGGTGTTTTTTTTTTTTTTTTGCTTGTTTGTTTAGTTTATGGTTAAATACTCTGTACTGTGACTACTGGATCCAAGGGTAGTTCTATTTTTAACTTTTTATGTTGATGTAGTAACAATCGTTTATTTTTGCTTTGTTTCCCTTGCCTTGGGAGACATATCTAGAAAATATCAAAGAAATTACTGCCTTTGCTCTCTTCTAGGATTTTTATGATTTCAGGTCTCACATGTATGTCATTAACACATTTTGAGTTTATTTTTTTTGTACAGCCTAAGAAAGAAGTCCAGCATGTAACTGTCCAGTTTTCCCAACACCATTTGTTAAAGAGTCAGTCTTTTCCCCATTGAATATTCTTTTCTGCTTTGTCAAAGACTAATTGGCCATATAATTGTGGATTTATTGCTGCATTTTCTATTCTGTTCCATTGATTTATATGTCTAGTTTTGCGCCAGTACCATATTGTTTTGATCACTACAACTTTATAATGTAACTTGAAGTCTGAAACTGTGATACCTGAGACATACTTTTCTTTTCCAAAATTACTTTGTCTATTCAGGGTCTTTTGTGATTCTATGTAAATTTTAGGGCTGTTTGTTCTAGTTCTGTGAAAAATACTGGTGGTATTGTGATAGGGATTGCATGTAGTTTGTTTTGAGTAGTATATACATTTTCACCATATTAGTTCTTCCAGTACATGAGCATGGAATGTCTTTCCATTTCTTTGTGTCATCTTCAGTTTCTTTCATCAATGCTTTATAGTTTTCAGAGTACAGGTCTTTGACCTCTTTGGATAAGGTTATTCATAGGTATATTAATATTTTTGGTGCAACTGTAAATGTGATTGTTGATTTCTCTTTCTGCTGCTTCATTATTAATACATCAAAATGCAATAGATTTCTGTACATTGATTTTGTAACCTGCAACTTTTCTGAATTCATTTATGAGTTCTACTAGTTTTTTCAGGGAGTTTTTAGGATTTTCTATATAGAATATCATGTCATCAGCAAATAGTGAAAATTTACTTCCTCCTTGCCAATTTGGATTTGGCTGCCAGTTTGGATTTAGTTGCCAGTTTGAATTTGGTATTTCTTTTAGTTGTCTGATTGCTGTGGCCAGGCCTGTTGAATAAAAGTGGTGAGAATGGACATCTCAGTCTTATTCCAGACCTTACGGGAAAACTCTATTTTTCCACATTGAGTATGATGTTTTCTGTAACATTTTCATATATAGTCTTTTCTCATATATAGCCTTTATTATGTTGAGATATATTCCCTCTAAACCTACTTTCTTGCAGTTTTATTAAATAATTTTTATTTTGTTACATTAGTCACCATACAGTACATCCGCAGTTTTTGATGCAATGCTCCATGATTCATTATTTGTGTAGAACACTCAGTGCACCATGCAATAATGCCCTCCTTAATACTGATCACCGGCCTATCCCAATCCCCCACCCCCTCCCCTTTGAAGCCCTCAGTTTGATTCCCAGAGTCCACAGTCTCTCATGTTTCATTCCCCTTTTATTTAGCCCCCCTTCATTCTTCCCTTCCTTCTCCTACTGATCTTCCAACTTCATATGTTCCTTATATGAGTGAAACATATGATAATTGTCTTTCTCTGAATGACTTATTTCACTTAGCATAATCTCCTCCAGTCCTGTACACGTTGCTGCAAATTTTCTGTAATCCTTTTTGATGGCTGAGTAATATTCCATTCTATATATGGACCATATCTTAAAAATCCAATCATCTGTTGAAGGGCATCTTGGCTCCTTCCACAATTTAGCTATTGTGGACAATCTGCTATGAACATTGGGGTGCATATGGCCATTCTCTTCACTGCATCTGTATCTTTGGGATAAATACCCAGTAGTGCAATTGCTGGATCATAGGGTAGCTTTATTTTTCACTTTTTAAGGAATATCCACACTGTTTTCCAAAGTGGCTGCACCAACTTGCATTCCACCAAAAGTGTAAGAGGAATCCCTTTCTCCACATCCTCTCCAACATTTGTTGTTTCCTGACTTGTCAATTTTGCCATTCTACCTGATGTAAGGTGGTATCTCAGTGTGGTTTTGATTTGAATTTCCCTGATGGCTAATGATTTTGAACATTTTTTCATGTGTCTGTTAGCCATTTGTATGTCTTCATTGGAAAAGTGTCTGTTCATATCTTCTGCCCATTTTTTGATTTGATTATTGGTTTCCCGTGTACTGAGTTTGAGAAATTCTTTGTAGATCTTGGATACCAGTCTTTTATCTGTAGTGTCATTTGCAAATATCTTCTCCCATTCCTTTCCTACACCACAGACTTGGTACGTGTGTGGTACTCACAGCTACGTAGCTAGCTATGTAGCCCCCATTCTGTGGGCTGCCTCTTAGTTTTTTTGACTGTTTCCTTAGCTGTGCAGAAGCTTTTTAGCTTGATGAAGTCCCACAAGTTCATTTTTTCTTTTGTTTCTCTTGCCTTTGGAGATGTGTCATCTAAAAGTTGCTGTGGCCAATATCAAAGAGGTTGCTGCCTATGTTCTCCTCTAGGATTTTGATGGATTCCTGTCTCACATCAAGGTCTTTCATCCATTTGGAGTTTATCTTTGTGTATGGTGTGAGAGAGTGGTCAAGATTCATTCTTTTGCATAGAGCTGTCCAAAGTTCCCAGCACCATTTATTGAAAAGACTGTCTTTGTTCCACTGGATGTTTTTTCCTCTTTTGTCAAACATTAGATGCCCAAAGAGCTGAGGATCCATTTCTAAGTTCTATATTTTGTTACATTGGTCTATGTGTCTGTTTTTGTGCCAGTACCATGCTGTCTTTGTGATCACAGCATTGTAGTATAGCTTGAAATCTGGCAATGGGATACCCTGAGCTTTGTTTTTCCATTTCAATATTCCTTGGCGACTCAGGGCCTTTACTGGTTCCACACAAATTTAAGGGCTGTTTTTTCCAGTTCTTTGAAAAATGTCATTGGTATTTTGATTGGTAAGGCATTGAAAGTGTAGATTGCTCTGGGTAGTATGGACATTTTAACTATGTTAATTCTTCTGATCCATGAGCATTGAATAATTTTCCATCTTTTTGTGTCTTCTTCAATGTCTTTCAAGAGTGATTTGTAGTTACTAGAATACAAATCCTTTACATCTCTGGTTAAGTTAATTCCAAGATAATGTATGATTTTTGTTGCTATTGTAAATGGAATGGATTCCCTAATTTCTTTTTCTTCAGTCTCATTGTTCATGTATAGAAATGCAACTGATTTCTGAGCATTGATTTTGTATCCCACCACGTTACTGAATTGCTCTGTAAGTTCTAGTAGTTTGTAGGTGGAGTCTTTTGGGTTTTCCATATAGAGTATCATGTCATCTGCGAAGAGAGACAGTTTGACTTCTGCTTTGCCGACTTGGATACATTTTTATCCCTTTTTGTTGTCTGATTGCTTTTGCAAGGACTTTTAGTACTATGTTGAATAATAGTGGTGAGAGTGGGCATCCTTGTCGTGTTCCTGATCTTAAGGGAAAGGCTTCCAGCTTTTCCCCATTGAGAATGATATTTGCTCTAGGCTTTTCATAAATGGTTTTTAGGAGATTGAGAAAGGTACCCTTTATCCCTACACTCTGAAGGGTTTTAATAAGGAAAGGGTGCTGTATTTTGTCAAATGTTTTCTCTGTATCAGTTGAGAGGATCATATGGTTCTTGGAGTTTTTCTTGTTGATATGATTTATCACACTGATAGATTTGTGAATGTTGAACCACGCTTGCATCCCAGGGATGAATCCTACTTGGTCTTGTTGAGTAATCCTTTTAATGTACTGTTAGATCCTATTAGCTAGGATCTTCTTGAGAATTTTGGCATCCATATTCATCAAGGATATCGGTCTGTAATTCTCCTTTTTGAGGGGGTCTTTGCCTGATTTGGGGATCAAGGTAATACTGGCCTCACAGAATGAGTTTGGTAGTTTTCCTTCTGTTTCTATTTTTTGAAACAGCTTCAGGAGAATAGGTATTATTTCTTCTTTGAATGTATGGTAGAATTGCCCAGGGAATCCATCAGGCCCTGGACTCTTGTTTTTTGTTACATTTTTGATCACTGCTTCAATCTCTTCATAATTAATTGGTCTATTTAAATAATCAATTTCTTCCTCTTTCAGTCTTGGTTGTTTATAGGTTTCCAGGAAGGCATCCATTTC
This sequence comes from Ailuropoda melanoleuca, assembly GCF_002007445.2. Lineage (NCBI taxonomy): Eukaryota > Metazoa > Chordata > Mammalia > Carnivora > Ursidae > Ailuropoda > Ailuropoda melanoleuca. The sequence goes on from NC_048225.1 coordinate 40,253,674, forward strand.
TTCCAGGTTGTTTAATTTATTGGCATAAAGCTGTTGATAAAAGTTTCTGATAATCCTTCCTATTTCAGGGTGTTGGTTGTGACCTCTCCCCTTTCATTCATGATTTTATTAATTTGGGTCCCTTCTCTATTCTTTTGAATAAGTCTGGCCTGTGGCTTATCGATCTTATTTATTCTTTCAAAGAACCAGCTTCTAGTTCTGTTGATGTGCTCTACTGTGCTCCTGATTTCTGATTCATTGATCTCTGCTCTAATCTTGATCACCTGCCTTCTTGTGTGGGGGTTAGGCCTGTTCTTCTGTTTCAGCTCCAGCTTCTTGAGGTGAGAATATAAAAACTGCATTTTAGATTTTTCTATTCTTTTGCATGAGGCTTAGATGCTAGGTATTTTCCCCTTAGGACTGCCTTTGCAGTGTCCCATAGGTTTTGGACCATTGAGTTTTCATTCTCATTGGTCTCCATAAATTGTTTAAATTGATTTTTAATTTCCTGGTTTACCCAATCATTCTTGAGCAGGATGGTTCTTAGCTTCTAAGTGTTTGAGTTTCCTCCAAATTGTTCTTTGTGATTGAGTTCCAGTTCTAAAGCATTGTGGTCTGAGAATATGCAGGGAATAACCTCAGTCTTTTGGTATTAGTTGAGATCCATTTTGTGACCCTATTCTGGAGAATGTTCCATGTGCATTTGATTCTGTTGTTCTGAGGTGTAGTGTTCTATATATATCTGTGAGGTCCATCTGGTCGAGTATACCATTCAAAACTCTTGTTTCTTTGTTGCTTTTCTGCTTAGGTGATCTGTCTATTGCTCAGCGTGGAGTGTTGAGGTCCCCTACTATTAATGCATTATTATCTATATGTCTCTTTATTCTGGTTAAGTGTTGGCATGTGTATCTAGCTGCTCCCTTGTTTGGGGCATAGATATTTATAATTGTCATATCCACTTGGATACATCCTTTAGGAATAATATAGTGTCCTTCTGTATCTCTAACAACAGTCTTTAGTTTGAAATCTAATCCATCTGATATGAGAATTGCTACACCAGCTTTCTTTTGAGGTCCATAGGCATGAAAAAATGGTTTTCCATCCCTTCACTTTCAGTCTGAATATATCTTTAGGTTCAAAATGAGTCTCTTGTAGACAGCAAATGGATGGGTCATGTCTTTTTATCCAATCTGAAACCCTGTGGTGTTTTATGCGAGCATTTAAGCCAATCACATTGAGAGTGATTATCGAGAGATAAGATTTTAATGATGTCATGTTGCTTGTGAAGTCTGTGTTTCTATAGATTGTAACTTTCTGTTATAGAACCCCCCTTAATATCTCTTGTTGGGATGGCTTGGTGGTCACCAATTCCTTCAGTTTCTGACGGTCTTAGAAGGTCCTTATCTCTCCATCAATTCTGAATGACAGCCTTGCTGGATAAAGGATCCTTGGCTGCATATTTTTCTCAGAGAGAGCTTTGAAAATACCTTGCCAACCCTTCCTGGACTGCAAGGTCTCTGTAGACAGGTCTGACATAATTCTGATATTTTTCCCTCTGTACGTAAGGATTTTCTTCCCCCTGGCCACTTTCAATACTGCATCCTTGGATCTAATATTTGCGAATTGCACTATGACGTGATGTGGGATAGGTTTGTTGTGGTTGAGCTTGGGAGGGGTCCTCTCTGCCTCTTGGACACGAATGCTTGTTTCCTTTGCCAGATTAAGGAAGTTCTCAGCTACAATTTGTTCAAATATCTCTTCTAGATCTCTCTCTTTCTCCACCCCCTCGGGGATGCCCATGATGCTGACATTGGAACATTTCATTCAGCCAGTAATCTCCCATAATCTACATTCTTGAGATTGGATTTTTTTGACCCAAGTTTCTGTTTTAACTTTCTCTTCTACCATCTTATCCTCTGATTCACTAATTCATTCTTCTGCCTCATTTACCCTGACCGTCAGAGCATCTAGTTTAGACTGCATTTGATTCATAGCATTTTTAATTTCTGCCAGATTCACTCTCATTTCCATCCTTAGAGACTATATTTTTGTTAATATTTTCATTAATATCTTTTTCAAGCCTACACATCATCTTGACCATTGTTACTCTGAACTCCATTTCTGATAATTTGGTTATATCTATGCCCATCATTTCTGTGGCAGAGGCCACAGTCTCTGTCTCTTTTCTTTCCTGGGGGTTTCTCCTCCTCATCATTATGATGAGGAGAGGTTGCAGTGATGCACAGAGCCCAAATTATTGACCAGGACCCAGGCAGTGTGCACTTGATTTATAGGGACCGTAGGGATGTGGGCTTCTTGATTTTTCAGGCTGCCTTTGGCGGAGTGGTCTGCCAGGCTGATACTCAAGCAAACTTGTTTGGGTAGAATCGCGCTGTCCCCTGCAAGGGGGGATGGGGATGGGCACAGTGTGAGCTGGTGTTTCTCAGCTTTTGTTCTCTGGCAGCTTTCCCTGGTGGTTTTCTGTGACTCTTCTGAGAGTCAGAGCAGCAGTGGCCATATCCTTAGTCTCTGACTCAGAACAGAGATTGCAATCCACTCTCCACTAAGCTCTCTTGGCCACTTTAACTCTATTTCAGTCAGTGCTGCTAAGAACCGTGTGGCGTCCTGGGGTTTGTGCCCCACAGCTGATGTCCCAACCCTCACTTCCAGTGCCGGCACGTATGTCCTTTGTGCTTCTCACACCACCAGCTGCCCTTGTTCCCGTGCATGCTCCCAAGCCCCCTGTATCAGTCTGGTCACGTGCGCACTCCCAAGCTCCTGGTTTCAGTCTGGTTCCAGTGAACGCTCTGTAGCTCCGGTTTTCAGTCTGGTCACGTGTGCGTGCTCCCAAGCTCTCGGTTTCAGTCTAGTTCGAGTGTGCGCTCAGAGCTCTGGTTTTCAGTTTGGATGTGTGCCCGCTCCTGAGCTCCTGGTTTTAGTCCAGTTCCAGTGAGCACTCTGGAGCTCCAGTTTTCAGCCTGGTAGCATGCATTCCTGGGCTCACGATCTCAGTCTGCTTTCTCGCAGGTGCCGGTCCATGAGTCTGCCCCACTCCCCAGTACAGATGGCTACTGCTTCCTGGTGCCCGAGCACATGGTCTCCCTCCCCCTTCCATTTATCTTCTGATATCTGAGCACAGATTCTTGGCTCCCCACTTCATACCTCAATTTTCTGTGCTTGAGATGTTCGTTTCTAGAGATCCAGATGTATCTTCCTGCGTCTCAGGCTATTTCCGTGGGTTTCCAGGATGGTCTGGTAGATATCCTGCTCGACTCAGGGGAGCAGCTGAGAAGAGGGTCCCCTACTCTTCTGCCATATTTTCTCCTCCTTGCAGAATGTGGTCGCTTTTCTGTTCATAGAGTTTCTGCTACTCTTTTCTTCATTCTCCAGTTGTGTTCATAGGTATTCAGAATGGTTTGGTAGCTCTCTAGCTGAATTCCTGGGACCAGACGAACTTTAGGTCTCCTGCTCCTCCACCATCTTGGAACCTTGAGTATCTCAATTAGTGCTTTAGCTCCATGGACAATCTCCCTCGTATGGTCCGAACATGGAGGCAATTCAACCATTCAGCAGGCTGCCCAGCAGTGCAATGATCATTCTCCAGGCACGCTCCCCAACCAGCATTTTTTTTTTATCATGAATGGATGTTGTACTTTGTCAAATGCTTTTTTTGCATCTAATAAAATGATCATTTGGTTTTTATCCTTTCTCTTATTGATATGCTATATCATGTTGATTGATTTGCCAATATTGGACCACCTTGTATCCTTGAAATAAATCCCAGTTGATTGTGGTGAGTGATTTTTTTTATTGTATTGTTGGATTCTGCTTGCCAGTATTTTGTTGAGGATTTTTTCATCTATGTTCATGAAATAAATTAGCCTGTGGGTCTCTCTCTCTCTCTCTTATTTTTGTGGTGTCTTTATCTAATTTTGGTATCAGGGTGATACTTGCCTCATAGAATGAATTTGGACGTTTTTCTTACATTTTTTGAAATAGTTTGAATAGAATAGGTATTAACTCTTCTTTAGTTGCTTAGTAGACTTTACCTGGACTTTTATTTTTTGGGAGTTTTTTTAACTGATTTAACCTCCTTGCCTGTTCAAATTTTTATTTCTTTCTGCTTTCATTTTGGTAGGTTATATATCTAGGAATTTATCCATTTCTTCTAGGTCATCTAAGTTTTTGGCATATAGATTTTCATAATGTTTTCTCACAGTTGTTTTTAGTTATTTCTCCTCTCTCATTTGTGATTTCATTTATTTGAATCCTCTGTGTGTGTGTGTGTGTTTCTCTCTTGATGAGTCTGGCTAAAGGTTTATCAATTTTCTTGAGGTTTTCAAAGAACCGGTTCCTGGTTTTGCTAATCTGTTCAATTCTGTTTTTAGTTTCTAGTATCATTTATTTGTGCTCTAATGTTTTTATTTCATTTCTTCTGCTGATTTTGATTTTGTTCATTGTTCTTTTTCTAGCTCCTTTATGTGTGATGTTAGGTTTTTATTTGAAAATTTTCTTGCTTCCTGAGGTTGTCCTGCATTGCTATTAACTCGCCTCCTAGAACTACTTTTGCTGCATTCCAAAAGTCTTAGTTGTGTTTTCATTTTTGTCCTTTTCCATGTAGTTTCTTTTTTTTTATTATTTAAATTCAATTAGCCAAGGTATAGAGCATCATTAGTTTTTGATATAATGTTTGATTATTCATTAGTTGAATATAATACCCAGGGTCCATGTGCTTTTTGATTTGTTCTTTCATTTCTTGGTTGACCCATTCACTGTTTAGTAGCATGTTATTTGGTCTTTCCAGGTTTTTTCTTGTGCTTGATTTCTCATTTCATAGTGTGTTCAGAAAAAAATTCATGGTTTGAATGATCTTTTTTTAATCTGTTGAAGCTTCTTTTGTGGCCAAATATGTGGTCTATTCTGGAGAATATTCTGTAGGCACTTGAAAAGAATGTGTATTTTGCTATTTTAGGTTGGAATGTTCTGAATATATCTGTGAAATCCTTCTGGTCTAATATTTCATTCAAAGCCACTGTTTCTTTGTTTATTTTCTGTTTGGATGATCTTTCCATCAATGTAAGTGGGATTTACAATTTCCTACTATTATTATATTACTATCAATTATTTCTTTTATATTTGTTACTAACTGTTTTATGTATTTAGATGCTCCTATGTTGGGCATAAATTTTACATAATGATCCTTCATTATTTTTTTCAACTTTTTATTTAAATTCCAGCTAGTTTACATACTGTGCAATATTAGTTTCAGGTGTAGAATTTAGTAATTCATCACTTACATACAACACCCTGTGCTCATCACAAGTGCTCTTCATAATACCCATCACCTGTTTCACCCTTCCCCTGCCTACCTCCTTTCCAGTAACCATCAGTTTGTTCTCCATAGTTAAGAGTTTGTTTCCTGGTTTGCCTATTTTTCGCCCTATGTCTATTTGTTTTGTTTCTTAAATTCTACATATGAGTGAAATCATTTGTATTTGTCTTTCTCTGACTGACTCATTTCACTTAACATAATATTCTCTAGCTCCATCCATATCATTGCAAATGGAAGATTTCATTCTTTTTGTGGCTGAGTAATATTCCATTATATATCTATCTTTATCTATATATAGGTAGATAGATGATAGATAGATAGATGATTGATAGATAGATAGATGATAGATAGATAGATACACACACACACACCTTTTTCTTTATCCATTCACCAGTCAATGGACATTTTGGCTCTTTCCATAATTTTGGCTATTGTTGATAATGCTGTTATAAAAATCAGGGTGTATGCATCCCTCTGAATTAATATGTTGTTTTTTGGGGGATAATTACCTAGTAGTACAATTGCTGGATCATAAAGTAGTTCTAATATCATAGAGTAGTTAACTTTTTGAGGAACCTCCATTGTTTTCCATAGTGGCTGCATCAGTTTTCATTGCCACCAACAGTGTGATTGTCCCTCTTATTATTATATAGTGTCCTTCTTGTCTTTTTTTACCAACTTTATTTTAAAGTGTATTTTGTTTGATGTAAGAATGGTTACTCCAAGTCTTTGGACATCCATTTGCATGAGAAATATTTCTCCATCCCCTCACTTTCAATCTGGAGGTGACTTTAAGTCTGAAATGAGTCTCTTGTAGGCAGCATATAGATGGCTTTATTTTTTTTTATCCACTCTGCCATTCTATGTCTTTTGATTGGAGTATTTAGTTCATTACAATCAAAGTAATTATTGATAGATATGTATTTATTGCCATTTTTTAAAACTTGTTTTGTTGTTGTTTTTGTAGTTTTTCTCTGATCTTTTCTTGTCTTTCTCTCACTGTTTGCTAGTTTTCTTTGATGGTATACTTGGGTTCCTTACTCTATTTTTTTGCATATCTGTTACTGTTTTTTGATTTGTGTTCACCAGTCAGTTTATGTATAATATCTTCTGCATATAGCAGTCTATATGAAGCTGATGGATGAAGTCATTCTTTACTCCTCTCCCCTCTACATTTAAGATATTTGGTACCATCTTTTATGTCCTTTTCTTTTGTGCTTCTTATGTTTCTTACTCTTACTTATGTTTTCTGTTTTCCACAAACAGAGTTGCCATTAACATTTCTTGGAGGGTTGGTTTAGTGGTCATGAATTGTAACTTTTGTTTGTCCAGGAAACTCTTTATCATTCCTTCTATTCTGAATGATAGCCTTGTTGGGTAAAGTATTCTTGGCTCCAGATTTTCTACTTCCAGCACTTTGAATACATCATACCACTCCCATGTGGCCTGCAAAGTTTCTGCTGGAAAATCTGCACATAACCTTAGAGGGTTTCCCTTTTATATAACTGTTTTCTTTTCTCTTGTAATCTTTATTTTATTTATTTATTTGAGAGAGAGAGACAGCCAGCAAAAGAGGGAACACAAGCAAGGGGAGTCGGAGAGGAAGAAGGAGGCTCCCAGTGGAGGAGCCTGATGTGGGGCTTGATCCCAGAATGCAGGGATCACGCCCTGAGCCGAAGGCAGATGCTTAACGACTGAGCCACTCAGGCGCCCCTCTCTTGCAACCTTTAAAATTCTTTCTTTATCCCTACTTTTTGTCATTTTAATTACTATGTGTCTTAGCGTGCACCTTCTTGGGTTAGATTTCTTGGGGGAACTTTGTGCCGCCTGAATCTGGATCTCTGTTTCTCTCCCCAGATTTTGCAAGTTTTCAGCTATTATTTCTTTAAATAAATTTTCTGGCTCTTTTCTCTCACTTCTTCTGGAATTCCTATAATGGGAATGTCAGTATGCTTGATGGAGTCACTGAGTTCTCTAAGTCTATTCTAATTATGCAGTATTTGTCTCTTACCTGTTGAGCTTGATTTACTTCCATTACTCTGTCTTCTAGGTCACCAATACATTCCTCTGCTTCCTGTAAACTACTGTTTATTCTATTGTATTTTTAATTTCATTTACTGAGTTCTTCATCTTTGATATGTTATTTTTTATCTCTTTGTCTATGGTCTCACTGATGTCCTCTACCCTTTTCTGGAGCTCAATGTTTATCTTTATGATCATTACTTTAAATTATGTATCAGACATATTAATTATTTCTCTTTCACTTAGAAGTCCTGCAGTGATTTTGTCTTGTTCTTTCACTTGGATCATAGGTGTCTCCTTATTTTGTGTACTTCACTCTCTGTTTCTGTGTTGGGAAAGACAGCTACATCTGTTGTTTTTGAAAGTAGTTGGTATGAAGATGAGATCCTATAGTTCCTGCAATGTGGTGTCCCCTGTTCACCAGAATCTGGCACTTCAGAGGAATCTCCTGTGTGTTGCTTGCTGAGTGTGTGTGAATCCTGCTACTGTGTGTGAATCACTTTTCCTTTCCATCCAGACATCTACATTGGTGCTTTGCCTGTTGTGCTGCTCTGTGTGATATTAGTGAGATTCAGGCAAGCTGGCTGTGGTGGGGGGGCGTGAGAGCAGAAAGGGTCTGGGGCAAGTCTGTAGCGTTAGCAAAATTTACATTAAGCATAGGCCAGATCCACACAGACAGATGACTGCTGGCAGCACAGCACACTGGAGTGGTCATGGCAGACAGGGACTTTCAGTTTTTGTGTGTGTGGTGGCTGGGCAGGACACACATGTGGTGTTAGCAAAATTTGCACTAAGCCATTAATCCATAGGTGATCCTTTCAAGTGTGGTGGCAGCCCAGGGCAGTAGCCAGGCATGGCATACTGCATTAACAAAAATTGCACTGAGCCCAGGGCCAAGGCCAGCAGGCTTGGAGTGGGCAAGTCTCCAGGAGATCTCTTTGGTGGATCTCACTGCTAGCAGGTTAGGTATAAAGTGTCTGTGTAGCACCACCTCTTGCAGGTGGCTTTGCCTTTATGCTGGGGGGTGGGAGAGGAAAATGGCACCTGCCAGCTTCTTTGTTCTCAGAGAAGTCCCTCAACACGTTCTGAAATCAGTATAAACATATTCCCCTCCTTTTGTGCAAGCTATTCCTTCTATGTTGCCTCTCCTCAGACTTTCATCCCTTTAAGGGCAGGGATCACTTGCCCTCTTGCCCTCTAGGCTCACACAGCTGAGTTAACTGACTTTTAAAGCTCTAGACTCCAAGGCCTGCTGGTTATACAAACTCATGGAATTCAGACCCTCTGGCTTTCAAGGCCATATGTTATGGGGATTCATTTTTCCTGTGTAGGCTCCCTGGTGCTTTCACCTCTCTGAGTTGCACAGCTCTCTCTCTCTCCTGTGGGCAGCTCCTAACTATCATTTCTGTCCTTCTCAACCTCCTCAGTGTGGACTGTTCTCCATATTTAGTTGTGGAATTTGTTCTACTAGCCTTGCGATCACTCTCCAGTTTATTGACTTGGATGTGAGCAATATCTAGTTGTAAATATAGGATGGGGTAACCCCAGGATCCTCCCACTCTGCCATCTTTCTGTTATTCTGCTACAAGTTTTTAAATATACTCCCAAATTGGGATTACCTAATTTTATAGTGGTTGCCTCTGTTAGCAGGAGGATTGGAGAGGGAAGAAAGACTTAGGTAGATTCTAATGTATTTATTATGTTATTATTCTTTGTGTGGTGGATTAATGGGCATTCTTTATTATTACTATTATAGTGTAATTGACATACAGTGTTATATTAAGTTTAAGTGTACGACATATTGATTTAATAATTCTACACATTACTCAGTGTTTACTATAATAAGTATAGTCACCACACGTCAACATATGACATATTACAATATTATTGATTATTTTCACTGTGTTGTACTTTTCATCTTTGTGACTTATTTATTTTATGACTGGAAGTTTGTACCTCTTAATCCCCTTTATCTATTTTGTTCATCCCTCCACCAACCTACCCTCTGGTAACCAGAAGTTTTCTGTATTTAAGAATCTCTTGGTTTTTTTGTTTGTTTATTTGCTTGTTCACTTGTTTTGGTTTTTAGATTCCACATATATATGAAATCATATGGCATATATCTTTCTCTGTCTGACTTATTTCATTTAATATGGTATCCCCTAATTCCAACCATATGTTTGCAAATGGCAATATATCATGCTTTGTTATGGGTGAGTAATATTTCATTGTATGCATGTACGTATATCACATCTTCTTTATCCAATGTCTATTCTTCCATATCTTGGCTATTGTAAATACTGCAATAAACATACAGTGCACGTATCTTTTTGAACTACTGTTTTTTTTTCCCTTGGGTAAATAATCAGTAATGAAATTAATCATATGGTATTTTTATTTTTAATTTTTTGAGGAACCTTCAAAGTCTTTTACACAGTTGTTGAGCCAGTTTACATTCCCAGCAACAATGCACAAGAGTTACCTTTTCTCCATATCCTCTCCAACAAACACTTCTTGTCTTTTTGATTTTAGCCATTCTGTCAGGTATGAGGTGATATCTCACTGTGGTTTTAATTTGCATCTCCCTCTTAATGAGTGACATTAAGCATCTTTTCATGTGTCACTTGGCCACCTATATGTCTTCTGTAAGAAAAATGCATATTCAGATCCTCTGCCCATAATCAGATGATGATGATGATGATGATGATGATTTTTGGTGTTAAATTGTGAAGTTCTTTATATCTTTGGGATATTAACCCCTTATTGGATATATCATTTGCAAATAACTTCTACCTTTGAGGATGGATATCTTTTTATTATGTTTAATATATGTGTGTTACTTATATTCTCATGTGTGAGTCAGATATTGTTATAAAAATGTTTAATTTAAAAATATATGGGAGTGTATCTGGGTGGTTTAGTCATTTGTGAATCTCTTGATTTCAGCTCAGGTCATGAATTCAGGATCATGAGATCAGCCCTGTGTCAGGCTCTGTGCTGGGTGTGGAGCCTACTTAGGATTCTCTCTCTCCCTCCCTCTCTGCCCCTTTCATATATATATGACATATTCCATGCCTGACATATAGAAAAACCCCAAAAAATCTAGGTTTTGCTGCTGTTTCAAATAGAGAAAATATCTTCAGAGAGTTAAATTTAATAATTGCCTACATTTGGAGGAAAATTAGCCTCTACTAATAGGAAGGTCCTGAACAGCATGAGGACAGAGGACACCTGTTGGTGTTGTGGAAGGAATGATAATTGGGGGGAAAGGTTTAGGTTAAAAGATCCCAAAAGGGAAAGACAGGGTCCTGCATGCAAGGAAGGAAGCATTTTCCAACAAGGTTTGCCTCATAACACCACTCCCATGAGATGTCCAAATAACTTTGGAGAATGCTATATACCACATTTAACATTGACTCTTTATCCATTTTCTTTTGCAATATACATTAACCATTTTATGAACAATGAGCATTTACATTTGTGAGAAACACTACCAATCAGCAAACAAGAAAAGAAAATCCATTTAGCTTTATTGAACTGAACATTGCCCAGTTTGACCATGAGACTCTTTTCCCTACATAGTGACAGCAGCTCACAACTTGTAGAACTGCTTCTTTTGAGTTCATTTTTGAGAAATGCTGTCTTACATAATTTTATCCAAAACTTGTAGAGGTGCAGGGCCACGTGTCAGCCAGAGATCTGAGGGGAGATGAAACGGCTTGGCTTCACCTGGGAAAGACTGTGAAGAACTTAAACTTTGAAAGTTAAATTATGGAACACTGCATCAAAAACTAATAAAGTACTGTATGGTGACTAACATAACATAATATTTAAAAAAAAGAAGAAAAAAGTTAAACCAGGCTTTGGCATAGTTGTCACATGTTGGTTTATATAACAAAATTCCTCTTTATACTTAACCTTGTGAAAATATGAACTTTGTGCTTCTGAAGGAAATGTGTGTGTGCATACAAGTATATGTGTGTAGCATTCTTTTTCTGCTAAATGAGCCAAGAGCAATATGTAGTAAGCCATATCCTTTGTAAGTCTGAATATGGGAATTTAATTAATTAAGGGGCTTGATGACCTGGGACAAACAGTTCAGCTGGTCAAGAATTTGGAGGAATGTAGCAGAAGCAAGCAAGAAAAAAAAGACTTTCATTTCCTGTGATGTGTGGCAAATGAAACATTTTAAACTATTAATTTAACACTTTGTGTTTTGGTCACATAACATTACATTAAAGGTTATTTAAGGCTTCTTCTAACTTACTTTTGTGATCTTTTATTTTCCTGTGTTATTTATTTGTATGAAGTAGGGTTGGAGGAGCAACTGCTTTAAACCGAACAGGCTGGTGATTTTTTAAAAAGAGGAATTGCCTAAAATACTCTGTCTTTCAATTCCTTGGGTCATGATGTTCTATGAGTGAGTTCAGGCATGCTACAGGCAACTTCCAAATTATTTTTTACCATATTTTTGGGCCTGTAATCTAGCAGAAATATTTTTTCAATCTTTAGTCAATTATATACAGCCTATATTAAAAGATTTGTGCCAAACCATTATTTATTTCACTCTAAGGAACTTGGGAATTTGGACAAAATATATGATCTACAAAAATAGAAGAGAAGAATGTGAATGAATGAGCCTAATTAATATTCCTTGATTTAATTTTTCCAAATTGCCTTAATGACCTATACAAATATGCTGGTATGAAAATTTCTTTCCCAAACTATATTCTCTAATTGTGTATTACTTAACTGGTATCTGTGTTCTAGACACCAAAAACGTTACTACAATAGATAAGTAGTGAACATTTAGTTCAGAGAACAATATATAACAAGAATTGGAGAGATCTTTATACTTTGAAATTTGTGGAAAAAGAAAAAAAAAGGATCCAGGACAGTTTCAAGAGTAGTGAGACTATTACCAGACAACTCAAAGGTAACAAAGTATGCTGGTGCTAATTTCAAGTTTCTTTCTATCTCCATGAGACAAGCTATATCTAACTGAAGTGGTTGTTATCTGTTTATATTAAGAAGATAAATTGATCCAGTCTGTTTTGTTGTTGTGTTGTTCTTGTTCTTGCTGTTGTTCTTGTTTTCAGGTTCCCTTTATGTATACTGAGCTCATCTTGACCACAAACTTCTTGGGTCTTTCCCATTAGTATAGCAGAATCTTGCACCAATTGGCGTTCAGCAAATGCAGGTTAAAGAATTGTAGAATGCATGTGCTAGGATAGCCATATTTTGTTATAAAACTTGTTTACCAAGAAATACTCATTCTGAGCTGTTTTCTTTCAAAGTTCATTTTAGAAACTTTATTCATATTATCAGTAAGAAAAATGTGCCTTCTTTTTCTCTCTCTTTTTTAAAATTTAAATTCAATTAGCCAAGGTACATCGTTAGTTTTTGATATAATATTTAATGATTAATTAATTGAGTATAACACCCAGTGCTCATCACATAACATGCCCTCTTTAATGAGACAAACCATATGAGACTCTTGACAATGAGAAAATATTTGCTTTCTCCACATGCTGCATATTTGGCATTAATTATTCAGAAATGGCCTTTAATGCTGTTCCACATTACACTGTCTGATATGAGTGCTCTGTGTATTCCACTTGGTCAGTATTCTGTATTCTGCATTCTGCCTGGGATATTGTTTGTGTGTGTGTTGGTGGGGAGAGTGAGTTCTTTATTGATGTCAGAGTTGAAAATAGATTGCCCATAATTCAGTAAAGTCTGAATGCCATGACACTTCCTGGTTAACATTATTAAGTATCTCCCACTGACTATTTCTTAAACATTTTGCATCTAGTATTATAGGCTCCCCTTCACATTTATTGTCTAATTTAATCCTCACATCATGTAAAATGAGGTCCATATGAATACTATTTTCAATTTAAGGAAAAAAAAACAGAGAGATATGGAGTGAGTTACTTGAGTTTCCACTATTAATAAGTTTGAGACCCTAGATTCTACTCCTACAGATTGCCTGGATCTAAAGTCCAGTTNTAAAGTCCAGTTTCCTACCATAGCATTTTGAACTTGGAATTGTACCATCCAGTTCAGATGCTATGTGTTCATCTCTATGATTCTGTATTTTCTTTTTAGAAAAACACATTTTGGGGTAGAAGTCATTGATCTGAGTGTTTAAACTCAAACTTTAGAGCAGCTCGCTTGCTTACTCTCTCTTTCACTCTCTTATACTCTCTCCCTATTTTTCTGTCTTTCTTTCTCTTCCTTTCTCCCTCCATACTCTCAGAGATTTGTTTTTATTTTGTTAAATAATTGCAGTAAGTTACTGACACATGTATTTTAAAAGATAACTGCATATTTGAGCTAGATTTGAAGGATGACTAAAATGTTGCCAGGTGAAGAGAATAAGAATGAACTGGCTAGGTGAAGAAAATAATGTTTTATAAAGGCATTGACATATGGAAACATCTGATGTATTCAGATATACAAAAATATATTAGATAGATGATAAATAGATGATAGACTCAGATATGTCTAAATCCATGAAGCTTTTAAAAACATTTCTTGGCTTTTCTGTAATAAATTCTGAGTAAAAATTTGTTAAATCATTTAAGGTAAGTATAGAGGAAAATCCCAATCTGAAAAATCGACTTGAAGCCTAGAAGATATCGATCTTGGTTAATGTTTAAACAGATTCTCATCCTACCTTCATTTTGAAACTCAAAATCATTATAATTCAAGTTCTGGGGTTCTGACACAACTGGATTTTAGCTTAATTATTTTAAGCAGAAGATTACATATAAGGGAGAGGTGGAAGATGGAGGAGCAGGAGAACCCTAGGCTCACCTCTTCCCACAGATACAACTAAAGAAACACTCACAGCAGTGTAAATAACTCAGAAAATGACCCAAAGACTGGCAGAATAAACTCCACAAATAAATATAGAGAAGAGGCTGCATGAAAAAAGATAGAAAGGGTGGAGACACAGTTTGGAGCCAAATGGACTCACAATACTGTCTGTGGAACAGGAGGAGAGATTCCTTGAGCCCAGAGAGGAAAGAGAAATACACCTTCACACAGCAGCCCCCACAAGGGGGAGATGAATCCCCATAATATTTGGCTTTTAAAACCAGAGGGGGCAAATTTTGTGAGTTCTTACAACCAGTGAGACTTATAAGCTGGAATTAAAAACAAATCAGCAGATTTGGCTCCAGGAGAGCTGAGAGGGTGAGAGGATATTGAGTCCCTGCCCTTAAAGAGACAGCACAAAAATCAGTCCCTGAGGATACAGTATATAAGTAGCAGTTTTAAAGGTGCCTGGAGCATATAGAAGGGAGAGTTATTTACTCTTCTCAGAGGCTGTTCCAGAAGGACAGATATTTCTGGAGAACCCCTGCAGAACAAAGGAATTGCCAGGCACCTTTTCCTTACCTGCCCCCCAGTGTAAACACATGGACATCTGAGGGACTGGTTGCCTCACTTGCTAGCACTGTCACTCCACCCACACATCTGCACTTCTACCCATCCAGTACAGTGCTGCAGGGCCTCTCTCACAGAACATTGGGGATGCACAAAACTTGCTAGCACCACCACCTGCCACATGACCCCCTGTGCTGTGCTTCTGCAGAACCAGAAGAGCCACTTCAGTTCCAGTGTTGCAGAGCCTGTCCCTTGGCACTCAAAGCTTGCTAGCTTTCCTGCCCCACTGCACAGCCCCCACACTGTGCTTTGGGGGAGCCACCTTCTCCAATAAGTTCTTGGTAAGAATGCATACAAGGTGTTGCCACAGGCTTCGCAGTGTGCAAGTAGGCCCTACAGTGACCAGTAGCATCCCAAAGTGACTCTTGCCCTGGATGAGGGAAAGATAAACAAACACACCACTCAGTTGGAGGCCCAGAGAACTGACTGCAGACCCCACACACCAATGAAATCTTCTCAGGGGCAACACAGGGAAAGCCTGGTGCAAGAGCATTTCTGGAAAACACATGTTCTGACTCAACTCAAGGCCAGGGATCCCCAGACAGGTCCACTAACACAACAGGGAATAAATGCTGCCCACAACAGGCAAGGAGAGCCATTGTAGATGATTGGATTGAAGGAAAAAGTAGCTCAGTCACAAGAGCAGAGAACATACATCACATATATGAGACACCCCTGAAGCTCCAGGTTCTGGTGAACAGGGGACACTACACAGCAGAAGATTACAAGACCTCTTCTTCATAAGGCCTCTACTTTCCAATACAAGAGGAGTAGCTGTCTTTTCTAACACAAAGAAATAGATAACAGAGAATTAGACAAAATGATGTGACAGAAGAACATGTCCCAAATGAAAGAACAGGACAAACCACAAATAAGTCAAGCACAGAAAGACAATTTTATGGTTTCACTCATCTGTGAAACATAAGGACTAGCAGGGAGATCAGTAGGAGAAGGAAGGGAAGGAAGAAGGGGGGCTAAACAGAAGGGAGAATGAACCACGAGGACTATGGACTACAGGAAACAAACTGACAGTTTCAGAGAGGAGGGGGGTTGGGGGATTGGGCTAGGCCAGTGATAGGTATTAAGGAGGGCACGTATTGCATGGAACACTGGGTGTTATATGCAAACAACAAATCATGGGACACTACATCAAAAACTAATGATGTACTGTATGGTGACTAATATAACATAATAAAAAAATTTTTAAAAGAAGAAGAGCTATCTATTCAAACCAACAAAAAAGAAAGAAAAGAAAAGAAAAGAAAAAGAAACCTAAATGAAACAGATATAAGTAATGTGTTTGATAAAGAATTTAAAGTAGATTATAAAGATACAAGATTTGAGAAAAGAGTGGAGAACATCAGTGAGACCCTTAACATAGACATGGAAAACAAATGAAAAACCAAATCAGAGATAGAGAACACAATAAATGAAATTAAAATTACAGTAGATGGAATAAACGGCAAGTTAGAGGAAGCAGAAGAACAAATTAATGACCTGAAAGAGTAATAGAAATTAATCAAACTGAGCAAATGAGAGAAAAATATTTATGCAAAACAAGAATAGACTTAAGGAACTCAGTGACTCCAACAAGAATCATAACACTCATATTATAGGGATCTCAGGAGAAGGGGAGGAAAAGGGGCAGAAATTTTATTTGAAGAAATAATAGTTTAAAACTTCTCTAATCTGGGTAAGGAAACAGATCCAGGAGGTACGGAGATTCCCCAAGAAGGTCCACACCAAGACACAGAAATTAAAATGGCAAAAAAATAGTGATAAATAAATAAATACACACATACATACAGCAAGGGGGAAAAAAGAAAAATGAAAACCATTACGTACAAAGGAAACCATCTAAGTCTATGAGCAGATTTTTCAGCAGAAACTTTGCAGGCCACATGAGAGTGGCATGATATATTCAAAGTGCTGAATGGGAAAAATCTTCAGCCAAGAATATTCCATCCACTTAGACCATAATTCAGAATAGAAGGACAGATAAAGAGTTTCTCAAACAAAAACACTAAAGGAATTCATAACCACTAAATCCACCCTTCAAGAATTATTAAAGGGGACTTTTTGAGGGGAAAGGCCATAAATGAGAATATGAAAAATAAATATATCTGTAAAACCAGTCAAGGGATTCACAAAATAAAAGAATGTAAAATTGAACACCATATATTGAAATGTGTGTGTATGGGGGGGGCAGTGAATAAAGAATGGGTTCAAACTTAAGTTATTGTCAACTTAATATAGACTGCTATATGCAGAAGTTATTATATACAAATTTAATGATAACCACACATAAAAACAGTAATTGATATGCAAAAAATAAAGAGAAAGGATTCAAGTATATTATTAAGTAAACACAGCAAACCATGAAAGAGATCAGAGAAGAAAGGATCAGAGAAAAACTATAGAAACAACCACAAAACCAGTAACAGGATGGCGATTATATATATATATATATATATATATATATATAACTTTGACTGTAAATCAACTAAATGTTCCAATCAAAAGACAGGGTGACAGAATGGGTAAAAAACCAGACATCAATATGCTGCCTACAAGACCTAAAGACACCTCACATTGTGAGGGGATGGAGAAATATTTATCATGGAAGTGGATGTCAAAAGAATGCTGGGGTAGCAATATTTACATTGGACCAAATAGACTTTAAAACAAAGACCATAAAAAAGAAACAAAGAAGGATACTATAGAATAATAAATGAGAAAATTAAACAACAAGATATAACAAAAGTAAATATTTATGGAACCCAACTTGGGAGAACCCAAATACACAAAACAGCCTGTAACAAACATATAGGAACGAACTGATAGTATTGCAATAATAACAGGGGATTTTAATACCCTACTTACATCAATGGATAGATCATCAGACAGAAAATCAACAAGGAAATGGTGACTTTGACAGATACACTGGACCAGATGGATCTCACAGATATATTCAGAACATTCCATCCTACAACAGCAGAATACAGATTTTTTTCAAATGCACACAGAACATTCTTCAGAATAGGTAACAGGCCAAAAAACAAGCCTCAATAGATTCAAAAAGATCAAAGTCATATCATGCATCTTTTCTGACAATGATGCTATGAGACTAGAAATTCACCAGGAGAAAAAATCTGGAAAGAGCACAAATATATGAAGATTAAGTAACATGATACTAAACAATAAATGGGTAAACCCAGAAATCAAAGAGGAAGTTAGAAATTACATAAAAACCAATGAAAATGACAAAACAATGATCTAAAATATTAAGGTTGCAGCAAAAGCAGTTCTAAAAGCTAATAGCAATACAGGCCTACCTCAAGAAGCAAGAAATTTTCAAATAAAAATCTAACCTTTCACATAAAAGAGCCAGAAAAAGAACAATAAATGAAACCTAAAACCAACAGAAGGAAGGAAATAATAAAAATTAGAGCAGAAATAAATGATGTAGAAGCTAAAAATGCAATACAACTGATCAATGAAACCAGGAACCAGTTCCCTGAAGAGATCAGCATAATTGATAATCTTTGAGCCAAATTTAGTAAAAAAAAAAGAGAGAGAGAGAGAGAGAAAGTACTCATAGAAATGAAATCACAAATGAGAGAAGAGAAATAACAACCAACACCACTACAAACAATTGCAAGAGAATATTATGAAAAACTGTATTTCAACAAATTAGACAACCTAGAAGAAATGGTTAAATTCCTAGAAATATATAACCTACTGAAACTGAAGCAGGAAGGATAGAAAATGTAACCAGATGGATTAGTAGCAAGGAAGTGGAATCAGTAATCAAAAAATTCCCAAAAAACAAGTCCAGGACCAGATGACTTCCCAGATGAATTCTACCAAACATTAAAGAAAAGTTAATGCCTGTTTTACTCAAACTATTTTGAAAATGTAAGGAAAACTTCCAAATTTGTTCTACAAGGCCTACATGACCCTGATAACAAAACCAGATAAAGACATCACAAAGAAAGAAAACTATCTCTGATGAGCATAGATGCAAAAATCCTTAACAAAATACTATCAAACAGAGTCCAATAATACATTTAAAAAAGCATTCACTACAATCAAGAGGAATTTATTCCCAGGATACAAGGATGGTTCAGTATAGGCAAATCAATCAACCTGATACATCATATCAATAAGAGAAAGGATAAAAATCATGTGATCATTTCAATAGATGCAGAAAAAGCATTTAACAAAGTACAATGTTCATTCATGATAAAAGCCCTCAACAAAGTAGGTATAGAGTGAACATACCTCAACATAAAAAGGCCATATATGAAGAAGGGCCATATATGAAAAATCCACAGTGAACATCATACTCAAGGGGGAAAAACTGAGAGCTTTCCTGCTAAGGTCAGGAACAGAACCAGGATGTCCATTTTCACCATTTTAACTCAACATAGTACTTTAAGTCCTGACCACAGCAATTAGACAACAAAAAGGAATAAAAGGCATCCAATTGGTAAGTGAGAAGTAAAACTTTCACTGTTTACAGATGAAATGATATCTTTATATAAAATTCTAAAGATTCCACCAAAACTACTAGAAGAAATAAGTGAATTTAGTAAAGTCACAGGATACAAAATCAATGTACAGAAATATGTTGCATTTATATATACTAATAATGTAGAAGCAAAAAGAGAAATTAAGAACAATCCCATTTACAAATGCACTAAAAATAATAAGATACCTAGGAATAAACATAACCAAAGTGTGAAGAACCTATATTTTGAAAACTATAAAATATTGATAAAATAAATTGAAGAGGACACAAAGAAATGGGAAGACATTCCTAGCTCATGGATTGGAGGAGAAAATATTTTTTAAAAGGTCTACACTACCCAGATCAATCTACATATTTAATGCAATCCCTATCAAAATCGCCAAAACCATTTTTCACATAAATAGGACAAACAATCCTAAAAATTTGTATGGAACCATGAAAGACTCCAAATACACAAAACAATTTTGAAAAAGAATAACAAAACTGTAGGTATCGCAATTCCTGAACAAATTGTAGCTGCAAACTTCCCTAATCTATCAAGGGAAACAAACATTCGTGTCCAAGAGGCAGAGAGGACCCCACCCAAGCTCAACCATGACAAACCTACGCCACGTCAACGTCATAGTGGAATTCGCAAATATTAGATCCAAGGATACAGTATTGAAAGCAGCCAGGGCAAAGAAATTTCTCATGTACCAAGCAAAGTTATCAGAATTATGTCAGAACTGTCCACACAGACCCGGAATGAGAGAAAGGCTTGGGGGGGCATTTTTAAAGCTCTTTCAGAGAAAAACATGCAGCCAAGTATCCTTTATCCAGCAAGGCTGTCATTCAGAATTGATGGAGGAATAAAGATGTTCCAGAATCGACAGTCATTATCCAATTTTNTCATTAACCAATTTCGTAACCACGAAACCAGCCCTACAGGAGATATTAAGGGGGGTTCTATAAAGGTAAAAAGGCCCCAAGAGCGATACAGAGCAGAAAGCCACAGCCAATACAAACAAAGACTTTACTGGCAACATGGCATCATTAAAAATCATATCTCTCAGTATGCAGTCTCAATGTGAATGGCTTGAATGCTCCCATAAAACGCCTGAGGGTTGCAGATTGGATAAAAAGACATGACCCATTGGTTTGCTGTCTACAAGAGACTCATTTTGAACCCAAAGATGCATTCAGACATAGAGTAAGGGGATGGAGTACCATCTTCCACGCAAATGGACCTCAAAAGAAAGCTGGAGTAGCAATTCTCATATCAGATAGATTGGATTTTAAACTAGAGGCTATAGAGAGAGACACAGAAGGGCACTATATTATTCTTAAAGGAAGTATTCAACAAGTGGATATGACAATTATTAATATATATGCCCCCAACAGGGGAGCAGCAAGATACACAACCCAACTCTTAACCAGAATAAAGAGACATATAGATAAAAACACACTAATAGTAGGGGACCTCAACAACCCACCAGCAGAATTAGACAGAACACCCTGGCAAAAACTAAGCAAAGAATCAAAGGCTTTGAATGCCATACTCGACGAGTTGGACCTCATAGATATATATAGAACACTACACCCCAGAACCAAAGAATACTCATTCTATTCAAATGCCCATGGAACATTCTCAAGAATAGATCATGCTCTGGGACACAAAACAGGTCTCAGCCAATACCAAAAGATTGAAATTATCCCCTGCATATTCTCAGACCACAACGCTCTGAAATTGGAACTCAACCACAAGGAAAAATCTGGAAGAAACTCAAACACTTGGAGACTAAGAACCATCCTGCTCAAGAATGATTCGATAAACCAGGAAATCAAAAATCAATTTAAACAATTTATGAAGACAAACGAGAATGAATACACAACGGTCCAAAACCTATGGGATACTGCAAAGGCAGTCCTAAGGGGGAAATACATAGCCATCCAAGCCTCACTCAAAAGAATAGAAAAATCTAAAATGCAGTTTTTATATTCTCACCTCAAGAAGCTGGAAACAGCAACAGAGGGACAGGCCTAATCCACTCACGAGGAAGCAGTTGACCTAAATTACAGCGGAAATGAATTAGAAACCAGAAATACAGTAAAGCAAATCAACAGGACTAGAAGCTGGTTTTTTGAGAGAATCCATAAAATTGATAGACCACTGGCAAGACTTATCCAAAAGAAGAGAGAAAGGACCAAAATTAATAAAATTATTAATGAAAAAGGAGAGGTCACGACCAGCACCATTGAAATTGCAAGGATTATTAGAAACTTTTATCAACAGCTATATGCCAAAAAACTAAACAATCTGGAAGAGATGGAGGCCTTCCTGGAAACAGGAACTCTGAAACAGGAAGAAATAGATTTCTTAAACAGGTCAATTAATTATGAGGAGATTGAGTCTGTGATACACATCCTTCCAAAAAACAAAACTCCAGGCCCGGATGGTTTTCCTGAGGAATTCTACCAAACATTTGGAGAAGAAATAATACCTGTTCTCCTAAAGTTATTTCAAAAAATAGAAACAGAAGGAAAGCTACCAAACACATTCTATGAGACTAATATTACCTTGATCACCAAACCAGACAAAGACCCCCTCAAAAAGGAGAATTACAGACCAATTTCCCTAATGAATACAGATGTCAAAATCCTCAACAAGATCCTTGCTAATAGAATCCAACAGTACATTAAAAGAAATATCCATCATGACCAAGTGGGATTCATACCTGGGATGCAAGCGTGGTTCAACATTCACAAATCAATCAATGTGATACATCATATCAACAAGAAAAGACTCAAGAACCATATGATCCTCTCAATTGATGCAGAAAAACCATTTGACAAAATACAGCATCCTTTCCTGATTAAAACCCTCCAGAGTGTGGGAATAGAGGGTAGATTTCTCAGNCTGCAAGCATTATTCTCAATGGGGAAAAGCTGGAAGCCTTTCCCTTAAGATCAGGAACACGACAAGGATGCCCACTCTCGCCACTATTATTCAACATAGTACTAGAAGTCCTTGCAACAGCAATCAGAAGACAAAAAGGGATCAAGGTATCCAAATCAGCAAAGAAGTCNCTCTTTGCAGATGACATGATACTCTATATGGAAAACCCAAAGGAATCCACTCCCAAACTATTAGAAGTTATAGAACAATTCAGTAAGGTGGCAGGATACAAAATCAATGCCCAGAAATCAGTTGCATTTCTATACACGAGTAACGAGACTGAAGAAAGAGAAATTAGAGAATCCATCGCATTTACAATAGCACCCAAAAACCACACGTTATCTTGGAATTAACATAACCAGAGACGTAAAGTACCTATATTCTAGAAAATATAAATCACTCTTGNCCTTGGAATTAACTTAACCAGAGACGTAAAGGACCTATATCCTAGAAACTATAGATCACTTTTGAAAGATATTGAGGAAGACATAAAAAGATGGAAAAATATTCCATGCTCATGGATTGGAAGAATTAACATAGTTAAAATGTCCATGCTACCCAGAGCAATCTACACTTTCAATGCTATCCCGATCAAAATACCGAGGACATTCTTCAAAGACCTGGAACAAATAGTCCTAAAATTTGTATGGAAACAGAAAAAACCCCGAATTTCCAAGGAACTGTTGAAAAGGAAAAACAAAGCTGGGGGAATCACAATGACGCATTTCGAGCTGTACTACAAAGCTGTGATCACAAAGACAGCATGGTACTGGCACAAAAACAGACACATAGACCAATGGAAAAATACGGAGAGCCCAGAAATGGACCCTCGGCTCTTTGGGCAACTAATCTTTGACAAAGCAGGAAAAAACATCCGGTGGAAAAAAGACAGTCTCTTCAATAAATGGTGCTGGGAAAATTGGACAGCTACATGCAAAAGAATGAAACTTGACCACTCTCTCACACCATACACAAAAATAAACTCCAAATGGATGAAAGACCTCAATGTGAGACAGGAATCCATCAAAATTCTAGAGGAGAACATAGGCAACAACTTCTATGACATCGGCCAGAGCAACCTTTTTCACGACACATCGCCAAAGGCAAGAGAAATAAAAGATAAAATGAACTTATGGGACTTTATCAGGATAAAGAGCTTCTGCACAGCCAAGGAAACAGTCAAAAAAACTAAGAGACAGCCCACGGAATGGGAGAATATATTTGCAAAGGACACCACAGATAAAGGACTGGTATCCAAGATCTACAAAGAACTTCTCAAACTCAATACACGAGAAACAAATAAACAAATCATAAAATGGGCAGAAGATATGAACAGACACTTTTCCAATGAAGACATACAAATGGCTAACAGACACATGAAAAAATGTTCAAAATCATTAGCCATCAGGGAAATTCAAATCAAAACCACACTGAGATACCACCTTACGCCAGTTAGAATGGCAAAAATCGACAAGGCAAGAAACAATTGTTGGAGAGGATGTGGAGAAAGGGGTTCCCTCTTACACTCTTGGTGGAAATGCAAGTTGGTACAGCCACTCTGGAAAACAGTGTGGAGGTCCCTTAAAAAGTTAAAAAAATTGAGCTACCCTATGACCCAGCCATCACACTACTGGGTGTTTACCCCAAAGATACAGACGTAGTGAAGAGAAGTGCCATATGCACCCCAATGTTCATAGCAGCATTGTCCACAATAGCTAAATCGTGGAAGGAGCCGAGATGCCCTTCAACAGATGACTGGATTAAGAAGTTATGTTCCATATATACAATGGAATATTACTCAGCTATAAGAAAGAACGAATTCTCAACATTTGCTGCAACATGGACGGCACTGGAGGAGATAATGCTAAGTGAAATAAGTCAAGCAGAGAAAGACAATTATCATATGATTTCTCTCATCTATGGAACATAAGAACTAGGAAGATCTGTAGGGGAAGAAAGGGATAAAGAAAGGGGGGGTAATCAGAAGGAAGAATGAAACATGAGAGGCTATGGACTATGAGAAACAAATTGAGGACTTCATAGGGGAGGGGGGTGGGGGAAGGGGATAGACTGGTGATCGGTATTAAGGAGGGCACGTATTGCATGGTGCACTGGGTGTTATACCAAGCTAATGAAGCATCAAACTTTACATCGGAATCTGGGGATGTACTGTATGGTGATTAACA
>NC_048225.1:40278876-40389253 GCF_002007445.2 Ailuropoda melanoleuca
CGTTACCTTGGAATTAACTTAACCAGAGACGTAAAGGACCTATATCCTAGAAACTATAGATCACTTTTGAAAGATATTGAGGAAGACATAAAAAGATGGAAAAATATTCCATGCTCATGGATTGGAAGAATTAACATAGTTAAAATGTCCATACTACCCAGAGCAATCTACACTTTCAATGCTATCCCGATCAAAATACCGAGGACATTTTTCAAAGAACTGGAACAAATAGTCCTTAAATTTGTATGGAACCAGAAAAGGCCCCGAATCTCCAAGGAACTGTTGAAAAGGAAAAACAAAGCTGGGGGCATCACAATGCCGGATTTCGAGCTGTACTACAAAGCTGTGATCACAAAGACAGCATGGTACTGGCACAAAAACAGACACATCGACCAATGGAACAGAATAGAGAACCCAGAAATGGACCCTCGGCTCTTTGGGCAACTAATCTTTGATAAAGCAGGAAAAAACATCCGGTGGAAAAAAGACAGTCTCTTCAATAAATGGTGCTGGGAAAATTGGACAGCTACATGCAAAAGAATGAAACTTGACCACTCTCTCACACCATACACAAAAATAAACTCCAAATGGATGAAAGACCTCAATGTGAGACAGGAATCCATCAAAATTCTAGAGGAGAACATAGGCAACAACTTCTATGACATCGGCCAGAGCAACCTTTTTCACGACACATCTCCAAAGGCAAGAGAAATAAAAGATAAAATGAACTTATGGGACTTTATCAGGATAAAGAGCTTCTGCACAGCCAAGGAAACAGTCAAAAAAACTAAGAGACAGCCCACGGAATGGGAGAATATATTTGCAAAGGACACCACAGATAAAGGACTGGTATCCAAGATCTACAAAGAACTTCTCAAACTCAATACACGAGAAACAAATAAACAAATCATAAAATGGGCAGAAGATATGAACAGACACTTTTCCAATGAAGACATACAAATGGCTAACAGACACATGAAAAAATGTTCAAAATCATTAGCCATCAGGGAAATTCAAATCAAAACCACACTGAGATACCACCTTACGCCAGTTAGAATGGCAAAGATAGACAAGGCAAGAAACAACAATTGTTGGAGAGGATGTGGAGAAAGGGGATCCCTCCTACATTGTTGGTGGGAATGCAAGTTGGTACAGCCACTCTGGAAAACAGTGTGGAGGTCCCTTAAAAAGTTAAAAATTGAACTACCCTATGACCCAGCCATTGCACTACTGGGTGTTTACCCCAAAGATACAGACGTAGTAAAGAGAAGGGCCATATGCACCCCAATGTTCATAGCTGCATTGTCCACAATAGCCAAATCATGGAAGGAGCCGAGATGCCCTTCAACAGATGACTGGATTAAGAAGCTGTGGTCCATATATACAATGGAATATTACTCAGCTATCAGAAAGAACGAATTCTCAACATTTGCTGCAACATGGACAGCACTGGAGGAGATAATGCTAAGTGAAATAAGTCAAGCAGAGAAAGACAATAATCATATGATTTCTCATCTATGGAACATAAGAACTAGGAAGATCTGTAGGGGAAGAAAGGGATAAAGAAAGGGGGGGTAATCAGAAGGAAGAATGAAACATGAGAGGCTATGGACTATGAGAAACAAATTGAGGACTTCATAGGGGAGGGGGGTGGGGGAAGGGGATAGACTGGTGATCGGTATTAAGGAGGGCACGTATTGCATGGTGCACTGGGTGTTATACCAAGCAATGGAGCATTGAACTTTACATCAGAATCCGGGGATGTACTGTATGGTGACTAACATAATATAATAAAAAATCATTTAAAATAAAAAAAAAAACTGTAGGTATCACAATTCCAAATCTGAAGTAACTCTACAAAGTAGTTGTAATCAAAATAGTGTGTATCATCAAAATAACACATAAATCAATAGAACAGAATAGAAAACCCAAAAATAAACCCACAAATCTGTGATACATATATATACAATTGAATATTACTCCACCAAAAATAATATGAAACCTTGCCATTTGCAACGACTTGGATGGAGTTAGAATGTATTATGCTAAGTGAAGTAAGTTACTCAGAGAAAGACAAATACCATGATTTCAATCATGTGTGGAATTTAAGAAACGAAACAGATGAACATAGAGGAAGGGAAAAGAAAAGAGAGGGAAGCAAACCAAAAGAGAATCTTACCTATAGAGAACAAGCTGAGGGTTGTTTGAGGGAAGTCAGCAGGGGATGGGCTAAATGGGTGATCAGTACTAAGGAGGCTACTTGTGATGAGCACTAGGTGTTATATATAAGTGATGAATAACTAAATTCTACTCTTTAAACCAATGTTACACTATGTGTTAACTAATCAGAATTCAAATAAAAACTTGAAATAGACAAACAAAAAAACCCAAATAAACTCACAACTATATGGCCAATTATTCTTTGACAAAAGAGGAAAGAATATCCAATGGGAAAAACAGAGTCTCTTCAACAAATGGTGTTGGGATAATGGACAGCAACATGCAAAGAATGAAACTGGACCACTTTCTTACACCATACACAAAAATAAATTCAAAATGGATTAAATACCTGAATGTGAGACCTAAAAGCATAAAAATATTAGAAGAGAACACAGGCATTAAATTCTCTGACATTTGTCATAGCAACATTTTTCTAGATATATCTTCTGAGGTAAGGGGGGGAAAGCAAAAATAAAACTATTGGGACTACATCAACATTAATACCTTCTGCCCAGTGAATGAAACAATGAACATAACTAAAAGGTAGCATACTGAATGGAAAAACATATTTTCAAATGCCATATTCAATAAAGGGTTAGAATCCAAAATATATCAAGAAATTATCAAACTCAATACCCCCAAACCAAATAATCCAATTAAAAGTGGGCAGAAGACATGAACAGACATCTCCAAAGAAGACATCCAGATGGCCAACAGACACATGAAAAGATGCTCAATGCCACTCATTATCAGGGAAATACAAATTAAAGCAATAGTGCAATATCATCTCACACCTATCAGAATGGCTAAAATCCAAAACACGAGAAACAAGTGTTTGCAAGGATGTGATGGAAAATTCTTGCACTGTTGGTGGGAATGAAAACTGGTGCAGCCACTGCAGAAACCACTATAGAGGGTCCTCAAAAAGTTTAAAATAGAACCACCCTAAGATCCAGTAATCACACTACTGGGATTTCCTCCGAAATACTAAAACACTAATTCAATGGGATATATGCATCCCTATGTTTAGCCAAATTATGAAAGCAGTCGAGTGTCCATTTAGAGATGAATGGATAGAGAAAACATGATATATAGATGATACAGATAAATATATATATATATATAACATTATTGAGCCATAAAAAAGAATGAAATCTTGCCATTTGCAATGATGTGGATGGAGCTAGAGAGTATAATGCTAAGTGAAATATGTAGCTTAAACACATATACCATAAGATTTCACTCATCTGTGGAATTTATTATTTTTTAATAATATTTTTAATTATGTTACTCACCAAAGAGTACATCCCTAGTTTTTTGTGTTTTTTTAATGTTTTTTTATTATATTATGTTAGTCACCATACAGTACATCCCCGGTTACCAACGTAAAGGGCGATGATTCATTAGTTGCATATAACACCCAGTGCACCATGCAATAGGTGCCCTCCTTAATACCCATCACTGGTCTATCCCATTCCCCCGCCCCCCTCCCCTCCGAAGCCCTCAGTTTGTTTCTCATAGTCCATAGTCTCTCATGTTTCATTCCCCCTTCTGATTACCATCCCTTCTTTATCCCTTTCTTCCCCTACTGATTGATCTTCCTAGTTCTTATGTTCCATAGATGAGAGAAAGCATATGATAATTGTCTTTCTCTGCTTGACTTATTTCACTTAGCATTATCTCCTCCAGTGCTGTCCATGTTGCAGCAAATGATGAAATCTCGTTCTTTCTGATAGCTGAGTAATATTCCATTGTATATATGGACCTCGGTTCCTTCCACGATTTGGCTATTCTGGGCAATGCTGCTATGAACACTGGGGTGCATATGGCCCTTCTCTTCACTACGTCTGTATCTTTGGGGTAAATACCCAGTAGTGCAATGGCTGGGTCATAGGGTAGCTCAATTTTGAACTTTTTAAGGGACATCCACACTGTTTTCCAGAGTGGCTGTACCAACCTGCATTCCCAACAAAAATGTAGGAGGGATCCCCTTTCTCCACATCCTCTCCAGCAATTGTTGTTTCTTGCCTTGTCCCTAGTTCTTATGTTCCATAGATGAGAGAAATCATATGATAATTGTCTTTCTCTGCTTGACTTATTTCACTTAGCATTATCTCCTCCAGTGCCGTCCATGTTGCAGCAAATGTTGAGAATTCGTTCTTTCTGATAGCTGAGTAATATTCCATTGTATATATGGACCACAGCTTCTTAATCCAGTCATCTGTTGAAGGGCATCTCGGCTCCTTCCATGATTTGGCTATTGTGGACAATGCAGCTATGAACATTGGGGTGCATATGGCCCTTCTCTTTACTACGTCTGTATCTTTGGGGTAAATACCCAGTAGTGCAATGGCTGGGTCATAGGGTAGCTCAATTTTGAACTTTTTAAGGGACATCCACACTGTTTTCCAGAGTGGCTGTACCAACCTGCATTCCCAANTCCAGAGTGGCTGTACCAACTTGCATTCCCACCAACAATGTAGGAGGGATCCCCTTTCTCCACATCCTCTCCAACAATTGTTGTTTCTTGCCTTGTCTATCTTTGCCATTCTAACTGGCGTAAGGTGGTATCTCAGTGTGGTTTTGATTTGAATTTCCCTGATGGCTAATGATTTTGAACATTTTTTCATGTGTCTGTTAGCCATTTGTATGTCTTCATTGGAAAAGTGTCTGTTCATATCTTCTGCCCATTTTATGATTTGTTTATTTGTTTCTCGTGTATTGAGTTTGAGAAGTTCTTTGTAGATCTTGGATACCAGTCCTTTATCTGTGGTGTCCTTTGCAAATATATTCTCCCATTCCGTGGGCTGCCTCTTAGTTTTTTTGACTGTTTCCTTGGCTGTGCAGAAGCTTTTTACCTTGATGAAGCCCCACAAGTTCATTTTTTTCTTTTGTTTCTCTTGCCTTTGGAGATGTGTCATGAAAATGTTGCTGTGGCCAATGTTGTAGAGGTTGCTACCTATGCTCTCCCTCTAGAATTTTGATGGATTCCTGTCTCACATTGAGGTCTTTCATCCATTTGGAGTTTATTTTTGTGTATGGTGTGAGAGAGTGGTCAAGTTTCATTCTTTTGCATGTAGCTGTCCAATTTTCCCAGCACCATTTATTGAAGAGACTGTCTTTTTTCCACCGGATGTTTTTTCCTGCTTTATCAAAGATTAGTTGCCCAAAGAGCCGAGGGTCCATTTCTGGGTTCTCTATTCTGTTCCATTGGTCGATGTGTCTGTTTTTGTGCCAGTACCATGCTGTCTTTGTGATCACAGCTTTGTAGTACAGCTCGAAATCCGGCATTGTGATGCCCCCAGCTTTGTTTTTCCTTTTCAACAGTTCCTTGGAGATTCGGGGCCTTTTCTGGTTCCATACAAATTTAAGGNCATTTTTTCTTTTGTTTCTCTTGCCTTTGGAGATGTGTCATGAAAATGTTGCTGTGGCCAATGTTGTAGAGGTTGCTACCGATGCTCTCCTCTAGAATTTTGATGGATTCTTGTCTCACATCAAGGTCTTTCATCCATTTGGAGTTTATCTTTGTGTATGGTGGGAGAGAGTGGTCAAGTTTCATTCTTTTGCATGTAGCTGTCCAATTTTCCCAGCACCATTTATTGAAAAGACTTTCTTTTTTCCACTCAATGTTTTTTCTGCTTTGTCAAAGATTAGTTGCCCAAAGAGCCAAGGGTCCATTTCTGGGTTCTCTATTGTGTTCCATTGGTCTATGTGTCTGTTTTTGTGCCAGTTCCATGCTGTCTTTGTGATCACTGCTTTGCAGTATAGCTTGAAATCGGCATTGTGATGCCCCCAGTTTTGTTCTTCCTTTTCAACAATTCCTTGGAGATTCGGGGCCTTTTCTGGTTCCACACAAATTTAAGGGCTCCTCATTCCAGTTCTTTGAAAATTGTCATTGGTATTTTGATCAGGATGGCATTGAAAGTGTATATTGCTCTGGGTAGCATAGACATTTTAACTATGTTAATTCTTCCCAACCATGAGCATGGAATATTTTTCCATCTTTTTGTGTCTTCTTCAATGTCTTTCAAGAGTGATTTGTAGTTTCTAGAATATAGATCCTTTATGTCTCTGGTTAAGTTAATTTTGAGATAACGTTTGATTTTTTGGTGCTATGGTAAATGGAATGGATTCCCTAATTTCTCTTTCTTCAGTCTCATTGTTCTTGTAAAGAAATAAAACTGATTTGTCAGTATTGATTTTGTAACCCGCCACATTACTGAATTGTTCTATTTCTTCTAGGAGTTTATTGGGTGGATTCTTTTGGGTTTTCCATATAGAGTATTATGTCATCTGCGAAGACAGACAGACTTCTTCTTTGCTGATTTGATACCTTTTATCCCTTTTTGTTGTCTGATTGCTGTTGCAAGGAATTCCAATACTATGTTGAATAATAATCGCAAGGGTGGGCATCCTTGTCATGTTCCTGATCTTAAGGGAAAGGCTTCCAGCTTTTCTTCATTGAGAATGATATTTGCTCTAGGCTTTTCATAGATGGTTTTCATGAAATTGAGGAATGTACCCTTGATCCAACACTCTGAAGAGTTTTAATCAGGAAAGGATGCTGTATTTTGTTCAATGCTTTTTCTGAATCTATTGGGAAGATCACATGGTTCTTGATTCCTTTCTTCTTGATATAATGTGTCACACTGATCGATTCACTAATGTTGAACCATCCTTGCATCCCAGGGTTGAATATCACTTGGTCATGATGGATATTCCTTTTAATGTGCTGTTGGATCCTATTAGCTAGGATCTTGTTGAGAATTTTGATGTTCATAATCATCAGGGATATAGGTCTATAATTCTCCTTTTTGATGGGGTCTTTGCTTGGTTTGTGGATCAAGGTAATCCTGGCCTCATAGAAAGAGTTTGGTCAGTTTCCTTCTGTTTCCATTTTTTGAAAGAGCTGCAGGAGAATAGGTATTATTTCTTCTTTGAATGTTTGGCAGAATTCCCCGTGGAATCCATCAGGCCCTGGAGTCCTGTTTTTCGGAAGTTTTTTAATCACTGCTTCAATCTCTTCATAATTGACTCGTCTGTTTAAAAAATCAATTTCTTCCAGTTTCAGTCTTGGTAGTTGAGAGGTTTCCAGGAAGGTATCCATTTCTTCCAGGTTGCTAAATTTATGGCATAAAGCTGTTGATAAAAGTTTCTAATGATCCTTCCTATTTCATTGGTGTTGGTTGTGACCACTCCCTTTACATCATAATTTTATTAATTTGGTTCCTTTTTCTATTCTTTTGAATAAGTCTTGCCAGTGGCTTATCGATCTTATTTATTCTTTCAAGGAAGCAGCTTCTAGTTCTGTTGATCTGCTCTACTGTGCTCCTGCTTTCTAATTCATTGATCTCTGCTCTAATCTTGATCAACTGCTTTCTTGTCTGTGGATTAGGCCTCCTCTTCTGTTGATGTTCCAGCTTCTTGAGGTGAGAATATAAAAACTGCATTATAGATTGTTCTATTCTTTTGATTGAGGCTTGGATGGCTAGGTATTTTCCCCTTCCGACTGCCTTTGCAGTGTCCCATAGGTTTTGGACATTTGTGTTTTCATTCTCGTTGGTCTCCATAAGTTGTTTAAATTGATTTTTCATTTCCTGGTTTACACAATAATTCTTGAGCAGGATGGTTCTTAGTTTCCAAGTGTTTGAGTTTCTTCCAAATTTTTCCTTGTGATTGAGTTTCAATTTCAAAGCACTGTGGTCTGAGAATATGCAGGGAATAATTTCAGTCTTTTGGTATTGGTTGAGACCTCTTTTGTGACCCAGAATATGATCCCTTCTGAGGATGTTCCATGTGCATTCAAAAAGAATGAGTATTCTGTTGTTCTGGGGTATAGTATTCTATATATATCTATGAGGTCCATCTGGTCTAGCATGTCATTCAAAGCTCTTGTTTCTTTGTTGATTTTCTGCTTAGGCAATCTGTCTATTGCTGATACTGAGTGTTGAGGTCCCCTACTATTAATGTATTTTTATCTATATGTCTTTTCATTCTGGTTAAGAGTTGGCTTGTGTATTTAGTGCTCCCCTGTTGGGGGCATATGTATTTATAATTGTTATAGGCTGTTGTTGGATACATCCTTTAAGAATAACATAGTGCCCTTCTGTGTCACTAACTACAGTCTTTAGTTTAAAATCCAAACTGTCTGATATGAGATTTGCTACCCCTGCTTTCTTTTGAGTTCCATTGGCATGAAAAATAGTATTCCATCCTTTGCTTTCAGTCTGAATGTATCTTTAGATTCAAAATGAGTCTCTTGTAGACAGCAAATTGGTGGTTCATGCATTTTTATCCAATCTGCAACCCTGTGGCATTTTATGGGAGCATTTAGGCCATTCACATTCAGAGTGATCATTGAGAGATATGATTTTAATGATGCCATGTTGCCAGTAAAGTCTTTGTTTCTATAGATTGTAACTTTCTGTTCTGTATCACTCATGGGGCCTTTTTACTTTTATAGAACCCCCCTTAATATCTCCTGTAGGGCTGGTTTCATGGTTACAAAATTGGTCAGTGTCTGGTGATTCTGGAAGGTCCTTATCTCTCCATCTATTCTGAATGCTAGCCTTGCTGGATAAAGGATCCTTGGCTGCATGTTTTTTTCTGAAAGAGCTTTAAAAATGCCGCCCTCCCCAACCCTTTCTCTCATTCCAGGTCTGTGTAGACAGGTCTGATGTAATACTAATATTTTTGCCTTTGCATGTGAGAAATTTTTCTGTCCTGGCCACTTTCAATACTGTATCCTTGGATCTAATATTTGCGAATTGCACTATGATGTGACGTGGCGTAGGTTTGTCGTGGTTGAATTTGAAGGGGTCCTCTCTGCCTCTTGGACATGAATGCTTGTTTCCTTTGGTAGATTAGGGAAGTTCTCAGGTACAATTTGTTCAAATATCTCTTCTAGACCTCTGTTTTTCTCCACCGCCTTGGGGAACATTTCATTGAGTCAGTAATCTCCCGTAACCTATATTCTTGAGATTGGATTTTTTTTTGAGCCACGTTTCCGTTTACTTTCTCTTCTACCACCCTGTCCTCCAATTCACTAATTCTTTCTTCTGCCTCATTTACCCTCGCCATCAGAGCATCTAGTTTTGACTGCATTTGATTCATAGCATTTTTAATTTCTGCCAGAACCACCCTCATTTCCACCCTTAGAGATTCTATATTCTTGTTAATATTTTCATTAATATTTTTTTCAAGTCTACACATCATCTTGACCATTGTTACTCTGAACTCCATTTCTGATAATTTGGTTATATCTATATCCATCAGTTCTGTGGCAGAGACCACAGACTCATTGTCTTTTCTTTACTGGGGGGAATTTCTCCTTGTCATCATTCTGATGAGGAGAGGTTGCAGGGATGCACAGAGCCCATATCATTGACTAGGACCCAGGCAGTGTGCACTTGTTTTATAGGGACCTTTGGGATGTGGGCTTCTTGATTTTTCAGCCTGCCTTCTTGGGGAGGGGCCTGCCACACTGATATTCAGGCAAACCTGCTTGGGTAGAGTCTCCCTGTCCCCCGTGAGGGGGGATGGGGATTGGCTCAATTTGAGCTGGTATTTCCAGGCTTTTGTTCTCTGGTGGCTTTCCCTGGTGGGTTTCTGTAGCTCTTCTGAGAGTCAGAGCAGCAGTGGTCAAATCCTAGCCTCTGTCTCAGAACCCAGAGATTGCAGTCTGCTCTCCACTGAGCTCTTCTGGCCTCTTTAACTCTGTTTCTGTTGGTGCTGCTAAAAACACTGCAGTGTCCCGGGTTGTGCACCCCACACCTGGCATCCCAGCCCTCACTTGCAGGGCTGATATGTCTCTGTCCTTTGTGTTTCTAACACTGCCAGCTGCCAGCGGCCACCACACATGCTCCTGGGCTCCCTGTTTCAGTATGGTTCGTGTGCACTCCAAAGCACCAGTTTTCCATCTGGTCTCTGTGCACTCCCAAGCTCCCAGTCTCAGTCCAGTTCCAGTGAGTGCTCCGGAGCTCCAGTTTTCAGTTTGAACACACATGCATTCCCAGGGTCATGGTCTCAGTCTGTTCTCTCAGGGGTGCCCATCCGCGAGTCTGGCCTGCTCCCCAGTGCAAGTGGCTACCACTTCCCGGCACCCGAGTGTGGCAGCTCCCTCCCCCTTCCATTTATCTTCCAATATCTGTGCACAAATTCATGGCTCCCAGCTTCATACCTCAATACTCAGTGCTGGAGATGTTCATTTGTAGAGATCCAGATGTATCTTCCTGTGTCTCAGGCTGATTCTGTAGTTTTTCAGGATGGTCTGGTACCTATCCAGCTCAACTCAGGGTACCAGCTGAAAAATACTCCTACTCCTCCACCATCTTAACTCTGCCCCCATCTGTGGAATTAAAGAAGCAAACAAATGAGAAAAGAAATATAAAGGAGAGAGAGAGAGCAACCAATAAAGAGACTCTTAAATGTAGAGAGCAAACTGATGGCTTTAAAGGATAGCTCTTTGTGGACCATAAACTTTGAGAATGAAAGAAAAACATAGCAAAAATACTGCATATCAGAGAGGAGATGTGTGGGGGGATGGGTGATATAGGTGATGGGGATTAAGGAGTGCATTTGTTGTGATTAGCACTGGGCCATGTATAGAATTGTTGAATCACTCTATTGTACATCCAAAACTAATATAACACTGTATAGTTATATTAGTTTCATGTTAACTAAAGTAGAATTAAAATAAATAATTAAAAAAGAATGATTTCTCAACATTTGCTGCAACATGACCAGACTGAAAACCAGAGCTCTGGAGTGCTCACTGGAACCAGACTGAAACAGGGAGCTTGGGAGCATTCACGCGTCCAAACCAAAAACTGGAGCGCCGGAGTGCAGACTCAACTAGACTGAAACCAGGAGCTTGGGAGTGCTTGGGCAACCAGAAGGAAAACCAGTGCTCCACACTGAAACAGGGAGCTCCAGAGTGTGCATGGGAACCAGGGGTGGCTGGCAGTGTTAGAAGCACAAAGCACAGAGATGTGCGAGCCCTGGAAGCAAGGGCTGGGAGAATGGCTGTGGGGCTCACATCCCTGGATGCTGTGGTGTTTTGAGCAGCACCAAGGGAAACAGACTTAAAGTGGCCAGGAGAGCGCAGGGGAAAGCAGAGCACACTGTGATCTCTCTGTTCTGAGACAGAGGCTGGGATAAGCCACTGCTGCTCTGACTCTCAGAAGAGGCACAGAAAGCCACCAGGGAAAGGCACCAGAGAACAAAATCCCAGAAATACCGGTTCACATTGTGACCATCCCCATACCCCCTCGCAGAGAATGGGGCAACTCTAGCCAAACAGGGTTGCCTATCAGTGTGGCAGGCCCCTCCCCCAGAAGGCAGGCTGAAAAATCAAGAAGCCCACATCCCAAAGGTCCCTATAGCAAGTGCACACTGCCTGGATCTTGGTCAAAAATTGGGGCTCTGTGCATCCCCGCAACCTCTCCTCATCACAACATCCAGTGGAAAAAAGTCTCTTCAAAAAATGGTGCTGGGAAAATTGGACAGCTACATGCAAAAGAATGAAACTTGACCACTCTCTCACACCATACACAAAGATAAACTCCAAATGGATGAAAGACCTTATTGTAAGACAGGAATCCATCAAAATCCTAGAGGAGAACATAGGTAGCAACCTCTACAACATTGGCCAAAGCAAACTTTTTCATGACACATCTCCAAAAGCAAGAGAAACAAAAGATAAAATGAACGTGTGGGACTTCATCAAGATAAAAAGCTTCTGCACAGCCAAGGAAACAGTCAAAAAAACTAAGAGACAGCCCACGGAATGGGAGAATATATTTGCAAAGGACACCACAGATAAAGGACTGGTATCCAAGATCTACAAAGAACTTCTCAAACTCAATACACGAGAAACAAATAAACAAATCATAAAATGGGCAGAAGATATGAACAGACACTTTTCCAATGAAGACATACAAATGGCTAACAGACACATGAAAAAATGTTCAAAATCATTAGCCATCAGGGAAATTCAAATCAAAACCACACTGAGATACCACCTTACGCCAGTTAGAATGGCAAAGATAGACAAGGCAAGAAACAACAATTGTTGGAGAGGATGTGGAGAAAGGGGATCCCTCCTACATTGTTGGTGGGAATTCAAGTTGGTACAGCCACTCTGGAAAACAGTGTGGAGGTCCCTTAAAAAGTTAAAAATTGAGCTTCTTTATGACCCAGCCATCGCACTACTGGGTGTTTACCCCAAAGATACAGACGTAGTAAAGAGAAGGGCCATATGCACCCCAATGTTCATAGCTGCATTGTCCACAATAGCCAAATCATGGAAGGAG
Source organism: Ailuropoda melanoleuca (assembly GCF_002007445.2). Classification (NCBI taxonomy): domain Eukaryota; kingdom Metazoa; phylum Chordata; class Mammalia; order Carnivora; family Ursidae; genus Ailuropoda; species Ailuropoda melanoleuca. The sequence continues at coordinate 40,291,410 of NC_048225.1, forward strand.
CCGAGATGCCCTTCAACAGATGACTGGATTAAGAAGCTGTGGTCCATATATACAATGGAATATTACTCAGCTATCAGAAAGAACGAATTCTCAACATTTGCTGCAACATGGACGGCACTGGAGGAGATAATGCTAAGTGAAATAAGTCAAGCAGAGAAAGACAATTATCATATGATTTCTCTCATCCATGGAACATTAGAACTAGGAAGATAGGTAGGGGAAGAAAGGGATAGAGAAAGGGGGGTATTCAGAGGGGGAATGAAGCATGAGAGACTATGGACTCTGAGAAACAAACTGAGGGCTTCAGAGGGGAGTGGGGTGGGGGAAGGGGATAGACTGGTGATGGATAATAAGGAGGGCACGTATTGCATGGTGCACTGGGTGTTATACGCAACTAATGAATCATCGAACTTTACAACAGAAACCAGGGATGTACTGTATGGTGAGTAACATAATATAATAAATAAACATTAAAATAAAAAAAAAGAATGACTAGGAGGAGAAACCCTCAGGAGAGAAAGGACACAGAGACTGTGGCCTCTGCCACAGAACTGATGGATATGGATATAACCAAATTGTCAGAAATGGAGTTCAGAGTAACAATGGTCAAGATGATGTGTAGGCTTGAATAAGATATTAACTAAAATATTAACAAGAATATAGAATCTCTAAGGGTGGAAATGAGAGCAAATCTGGCAGAAAACAAAAATGGTATGAATCAAATGCAGTCTAAACTAGATGCTGTGATGGCCAGGGTAAATGAGGCAGAAGAATTAGTGAATTGGAAAATGGGATGTTAGAAGAGAAAGTAATAATGGAAACTTGGCTTAAAAAAATCCAATCTCAAGAGTGTAGATTATGGGGCGCCTGGGTGGCACAGCGGTTGAGCGTCTGCCTTCGGCTCAGGGCGTGATCACGGTGTATGGGATCGAGCCCCACATCAGGCTCCTCCGCTATGAGCCTGCTTCTTCCTCTCCTACTCCCCCTGCTTGTGTTCCCTCTCTCGTTGGCTGTGTCTATCTCTGTCAAATAAATAAATAAAATCTTAAAAAAAAGAATGTAGATTATGGGAGATTACTGACTGAACAAAACATGCCAATGTCAGAATCATGGGCATCCCCGAGGCGGTGGAGAAAGAGAGAGGTCTAGAAGAGGTATTTGAACACATTGTAGCTGAGAACTTCCTTAACCTGGCAAAGGAAACAAGCATCCGTGTTCAAGAGGCAGAGAGGACCCCACCCAAGATCAATGAGAACAGACCTACACTACATTATGTCATAGTGCAATTTGCAAATATTAGATCCAAGGATACAGTCTTGAAAGCGGCCAGGGGGGAAAAAATCCTTATGTACAGAGGGGAAAATATCAGAGTAATGTCAGACCTGTCTACACAGACCTGGCAGTCCAGGAAGGGTTGGCAAGGTATTTTCAAAGCTCTCTCTGAGAAGAACATGCAGCCAAGGATCCTTTATCCAGCAAAGCTGTCATTCAGAATTGATGGAGAGATAAGGACCTTCTAAGGCCGCAGAAACTGAAGGAATTGATGACCACCAAGCCATCCCAACAAGAGATATTAAGGGGGGTTCTATAAAAATAAAAAGGCCCCAAGAGAGATACAGAACAGAAATTTACAATCTATAGAAACACAGACTTCACAGGAAACATGACAACATTAAAATCATATCTCTCAATAATACTCTCAATGTGAATGGCCTAAATGCTCCCTTAAAATGCCACAGGGTGGCAGATTGGATAAAAAGTCATGACCCATCCATTTGCTGTCTACAGGAGACTCATTTTGAACCTAAATATACATCCAGGCTGAAAGTGAAGGAATGGAGAAACATTTTTTATGCCAAAGGACCTCAAAAGAAAGCTGGGGTAGCGATTCTCATATCAGACAGATTAGATTTTAAACTAAAGACTGTAGTTAGAGATGCAGAGGATACTCTATTATTCTTTTTTTATAATAATTTTTTATTATGTTATGTTAGTCACCATACAGTACATTCCTAGTTTTTGATATAAAGTTCCATGATTCATTACTTGCATATAGCACCCATTGCACCATGCAATAAAGTCCAACACTGTATTATTCTTAAAGGATGTATCCAACAAGTGGATATGACAATTATAAATATCTATGGTAAATGGAATTGATTCCTTGATTTCTTTTTCTGTCACTTCATTACTGGTGTATGGAATGTAATGGATTTCTGTTCATTGATTTTATATCCTGCAACTTATCTGAATTCATGTATTAGTTCTAGCAACTTTTTGGTAGATTCTTCAGATGTTCCACATAGAGTATCATGTTGTCTGCAAATAGTGAAATTTTGACTTCTTCCTTGCTGATTTGGATGCTTTTTATTGCTTATTGTTGTCTGATTGCTGAGGCCAAAACTTCCAGGGCTATGTTAAGTCGTGAGAGTGGACATCACGGTCTTGTTCCCGACCATAGAGGAAAAGCTGTTTTTCCCCATTAAGGATGATATTAGCTGTGGGTCTTTTATATAGTTTTTATGATTTTGAGGTATGTTCCTTCTATACCTACTTGGTTGAAGGTTTTTATCAAGAATGGATGCTGTATTTTTTCAAATCCCAACACCCCCAAAAAAATTCAGTTAAGAAATGGGCAGAGGGGCGCCTGGGTGGCACAGCGGTTAAGCGTCTGCCTTCGGCTCAGGGCGTGATCCCGGTGTTATGGGATTGAGCCCCACATCAGGCTCTTCCACGATGAGCCTGCTTCTTCCCCTCCCACTCCCCCTGCTTGTGTTCCCTCTCTCACTGGCTATCTCTCTGTCAAATAAATAAATAAAATCTTAAAAAAAAAAAGAAATGGGCAGAAGACATGAATAGACATTTTTTCAAATAAGACATCCAGATGACTAACAGACACATGAAAAGGTGCCCAATATCACTCATCATCAGGGAAATACAAATCCAAACAACAATAAGACACCACCTCACACTGGTCGGAATGGCTAAAATTAACAATACAGAGACAACAGGTGTTGGCAAGAATGAGGAGAAAGGGGAACACTCTTGCACTGTTGGTGGGAATTCAAACTGGTATAGTCACTCTGGAAAACAGTATGATGGTTCCTGAAAAAGCTAAAAATAGTATCACCCTATGATCCAGCAATTGCACACTAGGTATTTGCCCAAAGGATACAAAAATACACATTTAAAAGTGTACATGTACCCCTATGTTTATAGCAGCATTATGAGCAATAACCAAATTATGGAAAGAGCCCAAATGTCCATTGACTGATGGATGGATAAAGAAGATGTGGTATTTATATACAATGGAATACTACTCTGCATCAGAAAGAATGATATCTTGCCATTTGCAAAGACGTGGATAGAGCTAGAGTGTATTATGCTAAATAAATTAAATCAGTGAGAGATGAACATTCAAAAGGGGGAAACAGAGAGAGGGAAACAAATCATGAGAGACTCTTATTTTTTCAGCAATTTATTTTTTTAATTTTTTATAATAATTTTTTATTATGTTATGTTAGTCACCATACAGAACATATCTAGTTTTTTATGTAAATTTCCATAATTCATTACTTGCATATAGCACCCATTGCACCATGCGATACGTGCCCTCCTTAATACCCATCTCCGGCCTATCCCAATCCCCCATCCCACTCCCCTCTGAAGCCCTCAGTTTGTTTCCCAGAGTCCATAGTCTTAACTATAGAGAACAAACTGAGAGTTGATGGAAGAAGTGGGGGGGATGGGATAGATGGGGGTGAGTATTAATGAGAGCACTTGTTATGATGAGCACTGGGTGTTATGTGTAAATGATGAACAACTGAACTCTATTCCTGAAACCAATATTGAACTGTATGTCAACTATTAGAATTTAAATGAAAAAAAAGAATAAAAGAATAAAATTAAATTATCTTTTAATTCTAACTGATGTACATCTAAATCTCAAGGTGAGACTGCCAATCGATTCCATATTTTCATAGTATAACTGCCCTTATGCATTGTTTATTAGATTTTGGGTTTATTTTCTCACTATCCATTATAGCATCAATGGAACTAATAAATTTACTTGGTATCAGAGAGTTCCACTGAGAAACTTACTATCAAGATCTTGGGTCTAATTAGCCATTTACTTAAGCTGTAAGAAAAGCTAGTGTAATTTTAGGCTTTAGAGAATCTGAGAAATATTTCTAGTCAATTCAGAAGTATCAGATTTCCAGATCCCTGGAAATCTAGAAGTAATTCAGTAAATAAAAAATCTTCAACTTATCCTGGATTTTAAAACCAGGCTTTGAAAATAGGAAAGTGATTATTTTTAAAGCTTCATCTATAATAGTGGTAAGATAAGAATCAATGAAAATATAGTCAGTGAACAAAGAATTTTTTTTCCCTGAAGTCCTGAGTCATGGATCATAGGTTAAGAATAATACTCTATTTCTGGGGCATTGTGCTCCCACACCACAATGATTAAATTGTCCAAGAATATCAATCTTTCCCTCTCTCTTTATCCTAATTAATACTTTATCATTTTATTTTTACTATCAAAGCATATATTTAAATGAACAATTACAATTTCTTTAATAATGGATTCATTACCTTTATGACATAATATACAATATCTGATAGTAATATAGATATCATGTTTATTGATTCACTATAATTAAAATTATAATGCATAATGTTAGAAATTTAAGAACCTTTAAAATATATAAAATAGCAAATATGAGGTATGAGTGCTCCTCCTACATCCATAGTGGTCATTGATAATTGATCAAATAACTCTTTCTGCTGACCCCGGATATCACCAAAAAAATCTTTGTAAAAATCTGCTTGCATTTATTATTCTGCCTTCAGTAATTAAGAAATCTACAATACTGGGGTGCCTGGGTAGCGCAGTCGTTAGGCACCTGCCTTCGGCTCAGGGCGTGATCCCGGCGTTATGGGATTGAGCCCCACATCAGGCTCCTCTGCTATGAGCCTGCTTCTTCCTCTCCCACTCCTCTGCTGTGCTTCCTCTCTCGCTGGCTGTCTCTCTGTCACATAAATAAATAAAATCTTAAAAAAAAAAAGTAATCTACAATACTGTCTTTAACTGGTTTTAATCTTTCAACATAAAATATCTTCTTTATCTGTTATTTTAATGACTTAATAGTCAGAAGTAGAAACTCAGTCAATTTTTTTTTATAAACAACCAGTTAATAACCTTCAGTTTCTAATTCATTTGGTATAAAGGTGGAGGTGGGTCTTGGCATATTTGGTTGCCCTGATAAGTGAACCAGAATCATAAGCCTATGATGTATGATTGGCTGCAATAGATTGGATAATATCCTATATCACTCCCTACTCATTACCTATGAAGTGAAGCAAGGTTGCATAACAACCACAGTAGTTTAATCTTTGAAGCCTTTCATGTGACTGGGTCAAAAATTAATAAGTTGAAATTCTCTTCCCATGTCTCTGTGAGACTTTCAGTAGAATACAAGGGTGTCTCTCAATGAGAGCATGCTGGCATTTGAAGATGACAATTCCTGGTTGTACAATACTGTCCCTCATATCGCTATATGTATAGGATCTCCCAACTCTTTCCCTCTAAAACTAGTCATGCCTCAATTTCTGCAAAAATCCAAAAGTTCATCAACTTCCATTTTTGTGTTATAGACATAATAAAAAGGAAGCATTACGTTATGTCAATAATTGTGCTCTTAACGATATGTGCAAGATGCCTCATGAACCAGTTGATACATGTAGCCCAAGATTTTTTTTTTATCAGGAATACAAGGTAAAAGCAAACATTAACTCTGGGTATATGGTAGATAAAGTTGGATAGTCTGAGGGTAATCAAAATAGATTAATTTTATTTTCAAATAAAATTCACAAAAACTTCAAGGGCTTTGATAGATGAGTCATTCACTTGCCTACATTGTTGTTTATTGTAAACTGACTCCATAGATTCATGCTGCTTTTCTTATCTAGCACCATCACTTCAATGGTGTGTTAGAATGAATAACTGATTATAAAAAGGAGAGGGAATGTCTGTATAATTCTGAGGTGGCTGAGATATATTTTGGTTGACAAAGGATATAGGGGAAAAATAAAGTAATGATACAAACAAAACACATTGAACGTGCCCCCCCCTTTTTTTCCATGCAGGTTTAAAGAACTAAACAGTCATTGTAACCATGGTGAGGAGCTGAAAGACCATATATTATTACACAGCCACTCCTCTCTTCTCTGAGAATCTAAGTTGTTACTTGTTCTCTGTCAGACTTGGGAGCTAGTTAGTTACAACAATAAAACAATTGCTAATATTTATGGGCCTCTGTTCAGCTTTTTATTTCTATTAGTGCCATGTACCTTTTTCTTATCTGGCTGCCCTCCAGGGGGAGCTTCTTGTTTGGTTCTGCCTCAGCCTTCATGTAGAACTCAGTGCTCTGTAGCATTGCTCCATAAAGCAAACCTCCTCCACGAAACACTGAGCAAGAGAGATTGTAATAAAGATTTCATGTGGGACTGAGAAATAAAGTTTACATCTTACACCACAGAACAGCGTTAACAATTTATTACTATTCCCCGTTTGATGTTTTTGTTTTCATCCAAAGTCACTTGTTTAATGACCAAACATTAGGATTTCTCTCCTTCTTCATGCCTTTCATATCTCTGCTATTGTGTCAAAAAACCCAGCTCTGTTTTCAAATTTGTAAACAATACTTTGTCAAACAAACAAAAAACCCTATATTTATTAAGTTCCTCTCCTTTTATACAGTGGTTCAACAACCATCTAATATTATCGTTTTCAATTCCAGTGTAATTAATGTACAGTATTATATTAGTTTCAGGCACAATATAGTGATTCATCATTTTTTGCATTTTAGTGCCCATGATAGTAAATGTACTCTTAATCTCCTTCACCTATTTCATCCATTCCCACACCCACCTACCTTCTGGTAACCACCAGTTTGTTTTCTGTATTTGAGTCTGTTCTTGTTTGTTTGTCTCTTTTTTCGTTGTTCATTTTTTTTTTGTTTCTTAAATTCCACTTATGTGTGAAATCCTATGATATTTGCCTTTCTCTGACACTGACTTACTTTACTTAGAATTATACCCTCTAGATCCATCCATGTGACTACAAATGGCAAGGAACTTACACAACCCAACACCAAAAAATCAAATAATCCAATTAAAAATGGGCAGAAGACATGAACAGACATTTCTCTAAAGAAGACATACAAATGGACAACTAAATCATAGGGATGTGTGACGTTACTATTATTATCACTAGATGCTTGACATCACTATTCATCAGGGAAATGCAAATCAAAACCACAAAGAGATATCACTTCATGTTTGTCAGAATTACTAAAATAAAAAACACAAGAAACAGCAAGTGTTGGCAAGGATGTGGAGAAAAAGGAATCCTCATGCACTGTTTTTGGGAATGCAAACTGGAACAGTCAGCGTGGAAAGAGTGTGGAGGTTCCTCAAAAAATTAAAAATAGAAATATCGTATGATCCAGTAATTCCACTACTGGTATTTACCCAAAGAATACGAAAACACTAATTGAAAAAGAAATATACATCCCCATGTTTATCGCAGTATTATTTAAAATAGCGAAGTTATGGAAGCAACCCAAGTGTTCACCATCCATCGATAGATTAATGGATAAGGCAGAAGTGATATATATATATATTATATATTCATCAGCCATAAAAAAGAACACCCATCTAATCTTAATCCATGTGTTCTCTTGAAGATGCAGGCAGTATCTCACATTCCATCCTTGCACACACACCCTTCAATCATTTTATCCAAGTATTCATTTACTATACCAAAGGAGCTCAGATATTCTACTACAGTGAAATTTGAGTCAAAATTGGGGACCCTAGGGGTGCCTGGGTGGTTCAGTGTGGGGTGCCTGGGTGGCTCAGTCGTTAAGCGTCTGCCTTCAGCTCAGGGCGTGATCCCAGCATTCTGGGATCAAGCTCCATATCAGGCTCCTCCGCTGGGAGCCTGCTTCTTCCTCTCCTGCTCCCCCTGCTTGTGTTCCCTCTCTCACTGGCTGTCTCTCTCTGTCAAATAAATAAAATCTTTAAAAATTTGTGGACTCTAGCTCTGTAACAACACTGTAAATTTACTTACGACAATCAGTTTCTTTATTTAAAAATTGAGCCTTAAATTTGATAAAATGTTTGTATATACTTTACCTTATTTGATCCTTGAAACAACTGTAGAAGATAGGCAAGGAAAATATTGTCCTCAATTTACAAATCAGAAAATCAGAGAGGTATAGGGATTTGTTCAAAGATACATAGCTGTTGTCTGGAGTAGGATTTGATCCCAATCATTCTGATATCCATCTAGTGTCATTTCTACTCTCTTGTGTCACTTTTTTTTTCCTGGATACATGAAAGAAAAATCTGTGCAGATATTTTTTGAAAAAAATTAATGGCAGTTGTAAATACTCCCCAGCTCCATGGAGGAAAATGAAAAAGCCATTATTTTACACTAAAAACAGAAATAGAAAATAATATAGTTTAAATAATAGTAAAATACTGATAGTCATCAAGTGCATTGGATTAAACATTGTTTCCTATCATATTTTATAATTTTATGGAAGAGGAAAGTACTTTTTATCTAGAGAATTTTCACCTTTAATTATCAAGGTTTTAGTTTTGTTTTGTTTTTTTCATTGTCTCATTACTTGGAATGGAAGTCATCCAGTCCATGGGATTAAATCTACCAGGTAAGTTTTCTCAGTAGACATTTAATTCCCTTATCCAGGAGACATAGGTTCAGTTTCTGTGTCACTATTAATAAGCCACTCGGCCTCTGAAATGGAGTCTGGAAGATAGCTTAGCTTTATAAATAGTAGTCTAATACATCATACAAACACCAAGACAAGTAAATGAAGAAGAGGTATTTAGGGCTCTTTCATATTGATTTCCAAACAGGAAGAGAATCAAGTTTTTCCTTTTTACTCTAAACCTAATGAAAGAGTCTAGGGTAACCGTGAGTTTATGCCACAATGGAATCAACCTTAATGCAAAATAACCTTTCCTGCTGCAGTGAACTCCATAGTCGCTAGTTGATAGATTATGAAAAAACCTGATTAGATAAAAAGGAAAGAAAATGAAAGAGAAGGGAGTCATAATAATAATTAATCTTTCCAAATATTTTTAACCTGGTGTCTATTAGAGGATATACACTCTGAAAAGGCACTCTGAAATGAGTTTCTTTCTGCTTTGTTCTGGGAAAGGATTTATAGCTTTCATGAAGTTCTCTGAGAAGTTCATAATCCAAAGAAAGGAAAAGCTACACAGTATAAGGACTGCCTGAGAACCTGGGTCAGCTGACTCAAAGCTTCATCTCTTATGAGCAGATTCCCATCCAACACCTATCTCAATAACATTTCCTTTTTTTAGGTTGGCACAGTAGAAACAGGTGATAACCTTATCTCATCCAGTCTACACTGCAGGCATGAAATTTAGTGCAGTCTTTGAAACTTCTCTGCTCAGAGACCTTTTAGTATAATTTTTGGCTGTTTTTGTTATTGTCTTGGCTTCCATAACTAAAACCATGTAAAACTCCTAGAGCTATACTTCCACTGGTGGGCACTCTTTTAGCCCTAAATCTGATGACTAATTTCCTACTGAATATATCCAGTTGGGTTCCACACAGACATTTCAAATTTAACTTTTTTAAAAAATAATAATAGCTGATACTTATCAGTGCTTACTCTATGCCAAGCACTGTGCCAAGCATCTTTATTTTTTATTCTTTACCTTAATCTTCTCAACTACCTAAAAGACATTTCTTTTATTTTTTTATAATTTTTTACTTATATTATGTTAGTCACCATATAGTACATTCCTAGTTTTTGATGTAAAGTTCCATGATTCATTACTTGCGTATAACACTCAGTGCACCATGCAATACATGCCCTCCTTAATACCCATTACCAGCCTATCCCATTCCCCCACCCCCCTCCACTCTGAATCCCTCAGTTTGTTTCCTAGAGTCCATAGTCTCTCATGCTTCATTCCCCCTTCTGTTTACCCCCCTTCCTTCTTCCCTTTCTTCTCCTAGTGATCTTCCTACTTCTTATGTTCCATAAATGAGTGAAACCATATGATAATTGTCTTTCTCTGCTTGACTTATTTGGCTTAGCATTATCTCCTCCAGTCCCATCCATGTTGCCACAAATGTTGAGAAATTGTTCTTTTTGATGGCTGAGTAATATTCCATTGTAGATATGGACCACATCTTCTTCATCCGGTCATCTGTTGAAGGGCATCTCGGAATCAGGGCCATATGCACCCCAGTGTTCATAGCAGCATTGTCCACAATAGCTAAATCATGGAAGGAGCCAAATTTAACATATTTAAAACAAAATTTATTATTAGACAAATATGAGAACCACAGTATCATGTTACCCATAATTGGGGGTTCCTGTAACCCTGCCAACACTTAACATTATACAGAATTTTAATTTTTGCCAATCTTATTTAATTAGTATTTTCTAATTATTACTGAATTTGCCTTATTATTTGTATGTCTATCTCCAAATTAGATTGTAAATTTCCTGCAGATAGGAACTATGGGTTCTCATTTTAGTCCCCCAAGTTTCCCAACACTGTAGAGAATATGCTCATGGTCAATGACCTTCTGTTTAATAAAGGAATAGATGAATGAATTCACAAGAGTCCCAGAGATTGCTGAAAAACTGACCTCTAGTGAAACAGATGTGCTATATATATTAAATTCAGGTTTAACCAAAGTTAAACATGAATAACTCATATAATATACTTTTAAAAAGTTATAAGTGAGGTTAGTTTTCACACCCCTTTGTCTAAATCTGAATATAGTTTTCTTCTAAGTGTACGGCACAGTGAGAAAAGATTGGCTTTTGAAGTCAGGCATATCTGTGTTTGCTTCTTGGCTATGACCTGTACTAGCGTTTGGCCTATGGCAAGTAATTTAAACTCTGTGGAGAAACTAATACATATTTCATGGGGCTACTATATTATTTGAATTTGAACAGGATAGTGTGTTGAAAGTACTTATCATTGTATCTGATATGTGGTATACTAGGTGGTAAATAAACTATTTTTGTTGAATTGTTGTGAGGATTTCATAAAATTTGAAGTGCAGTTAAAAGTGAAGTCCCATTTCATTCCACATGAGTCATCTTAAAGGAGAAGTATAATACATACAGCATGTTCTCTGAAATGCCATTCATTGGTTATTGTTATTGTCATTTTCAGAATGACTGATTTATCATGCGGCACAGCTGTATTGAAGAGCTGATTTCCAAATCACTACTTTCTGATGTAAAAAAAATCTGAGTATCTTCTGAAAAAATATTTTTGTAAATACCATTTTCTCATTTAGAAAAATCAAAAGTTAAAAAAAGTAAAATCGTTAAGGGAACACAATTATCAGTATTGTAATTACACTTATGGTTTACTTAAATCAAATTCTTTACAATTGATTGGGTGCTTGTTAAGTGTTCTATGTTTAGTATTACAAACAGGTATCCATCAGTTTTGTTACAGCAGTACTTCATAATAAACCACTTCAAACTCAGTGGCCTAAAACAACAATTGATTTATTCTCATATGCACATTTATGAGTTGACTAGGGTCTGGCTAGGCTAAAATCTTGGATGGGCTCAGTTCTAAGCTGTATGTTGTGCTCAGATCTACACCTTGTGTTTCATATTTACCTTGGACCAGTGGGCTACACAGGACAAGCTTATCTGTGTCAATACCAGAGGTACCAGAGAGCAAGCCCAATCACATATGTACATTGATATTTGGGAATTTATCTGTGACAAGACTAGCAATACTGTAACTAATACAATAAGCTTAATGGAAGAAGTAATACTTGACGTAGGCAAGATTTCAATGTAGAGGAAAGAGAAAAGCAAATTGACTTTAAGTAAACACATTATACATAGCACTTTATTGAATTCATTGTATTTATTCCTGACAACAGTCCTGTGAAGTGGTGGTTTTTATCCTCATTTTAGAAAAAATGAAAGAGTGGCTCTGTAGTAATAAATGATTTGCCAAGGTTAACAAGCTACTAGTGGGGCTGAGATTAAAAGGCAGGTCCCCAGAGCCTATTCTATTCCTAAATAATCCCTAAAAAGGGGGGGAAAGTGAATTTCAAAGTGCAGAATAGGCTTAACAAAAGCTTGGAAGTGGGAAAACACAGGATATATTTGGGAATTGGCAGCTAATTCTTTTTGGAAAGTTTGGTGTAAAAGCCGAAGACATGAAAGACAAGAGCACTCAGATTGGTTAGCAGGTGAATTTGAATTCAATTTTGTAAAGGTTCTGAGGAGCCATTGAACATAAAATTGATAGTTCACAAATATGTTTTGGAAAGGTTAATTCATCAGGTTATGGACAACTGGGAAACATTTGGAACTGTACAGACAACTCAGGATGTCATAACAATATGGTGATCTGAAAACAGAAAGAAGGAGACAAACATGAAGGGCACCATCCAAGGAGAAAAAATAATTTCTTGGTATCCAGTTGATTATGGGTAACAGGAGAGAGAAAAGAGCCAACCACCACTACAATATGTTGAGAAGGGATAACTAGAAGAATGGGAATACCATTAAGAGATGTAGAAAAGACAGGAAGAAAAGCTGGGTTGGGGGGCAAATATTGAGTTCTATTCTGTATGTGTTGATTTTGAGGGAAAAATCAATTTGAAAAAACTGACAGTAAAAAGAAAGAAAAGCTGTGATCACCAATACAGCATGGTATTGGCACAAAAACAGAGGACACATAGATCAATGGAACAGAATAAAGTCTCCAGAAATGGACCCTCAACTGTATGGTCAACTAATTGACAAATCAGGATAGAATATCCAATGGAAAAAATACAGTCTCTTCAATAAATGGTGCTGGAAGAATTGAACAGCTATATACAGAAGAATGAAACTCGACCATTCTCTTATACCATACACAAGGATAAACTCTCAATGGATGAAAGACCTCAATGTGAGAGAGGAATCCATCAAAATCATAGGGGATAACATAGGCAGTAACCTCTTCAACATTGGCCACAGCGACTTTTTTCATGACATGTCTCCAAAGGCAAGGGAAACAAAAGTGAAAATGAACTTTTGGGACTTCATCAAGATAAAATCTTTTGCATAGCAAAGGAAACAGTCAACAAAACTAAGAGGCAACCCACTGAATGAGAGAAGATATTTGCAAATGACATTACAGATAAAGGGCTGGTATCCAAGATCTATAAAGAACTTCTCAAACTCAACACCCAAAAAACAAATAATCAAGTCAAAAAATGGGCAGAAGACATGAACAGACATTTCTCCAAAGTAAACATATAAATGACTAACAGACACATGAAAAAATGTTCAACATCATTAGCCATCAGGGAAATTCAAATTAAAACCACATTGAGACACCACCTTACATCAGTTAGAATGGCAAAAATTAACAAAGCAGGAAACAACAAATGTTGGAGAGGATGTGGAGAAAGGGAAACCCTCTTATACTGTTGGTGGGAATGCAAGCTGGTACAGCCACTCTGGAAAACAGTATGGAGGTTTCTTAAGGAGTTAAAAATAGAGCTCCCTATGACCTACTGGGTATGTACCCCAAAGAAAAAGATGTAGTGAAAAGAAAGGCCACATGCACCCCAATGTTCATATCAGCAATGTCCTCAATAGCCAAACTATGGAAGGAGCTGAGATGCCCTTCAACAGATGAATGGATAAAGATGTGGGTCATATATACAATGGAATATTACTCAGCCATCCAAAAGGATGAGTACCCACGATTTGCATCGACATGGATGGAACTGGAGGGGATTACACTGGGTGATGTAAGTCAGGCAGAGAAAGAATTTTCATATGGTTTCAGTCATATGTGGAACAAAAGGAATAGAATGGAAAACATAAGGGGAAGGAAGGGAAAACGGAAGGGGGGACATCAGAGGGGGAGATGAACCATGACAGACTATGGACTCCAGGAAGAAATCTGAGGGTTTCAGAGGGAAGGAAGTGGGAGAATGGGGTAGTCTGGTATTGGGTATTAAGGAGAGCACAAGTTGTAATGAACACTGGGTGTTATATGCAAATAATGAGTTGTTGAACACTACATCAAAAACTTATGATGTACTGTATGGTGATTTACATACCAGAATAAAAAAAAGAAGAAAGATTAGGCTAAGCTGTTGATTAGAAAACAAATTAGTATAAAACTGACACTCAAAAGAAAGATTAGTTTAAGTTGTTAATTAGAAAACATTCTTACTGGGGCTCCTGGGTGGCTCAGTTGGTTAAGTGTCTGACTTTAGCTCAGGTTATTTCAGGGTCCTGGGATCAAACCCTGCTTAGGACTCTCTGGGATTCTTCTTGTCCCTCTGTCCCTCCCCCCACTTGTGCTATCTCTCCCTTTCAAATAAATTTTAAAAAATTAAAAAAGAAAACATTCCTACTTTCCTTCACAACTTCAATAGAATTAAATCTAGGCTTTAATTGTAGCAATACATTTCTTAAGCCTCTTAGAATTATCTCATGTGAAAGAATTCCCCGAAAATTAGTTATGTGAATGGAAGTAATACATGCCTCTTTTCTAATCTTTTAAAGATTTATTTATTTATTTATTTATTTATTTATTTATTTATTTATTTATTTATTTATTTATTTTAGAGAGAGCCCAACTGAGGGAGGGGCAGGGGAGAGGGAAGACAGAATCCCAAGCAAACTCCATGCTGAGCAGGAAGAATGAGGTGGGGCTCCATCCCATGACCATGAGATCATGACCTGAGCCAAAATCAAGATTTGGATTCTTAACTGACTGAGCCACCCAGGCTCCCCAATGCACGCCTCTTTTAGACTTCTATGTGCACCTCCATGGTCTTTAATTTGAAATAGTGATGGTCAGAGCCACTCTGGAAGTCACATATTGAAGATGATATAGCTGCTATCAATTGCCAATTCACTTGAAACACTGTACCTAGAATGTTTCATGAGAAAAATATAAATTTTCATAGCTTGTAAGCCACTGAATTTTTCTGATTCTTTTATTAGTTTATTTTTTTATTTTTTAAGATTTTATTTATTTATTAGAGAGAGTGAGCAAGAGAGAGAGAGAGCAAACAGGAGGAGGGACAGAGGGAGAGGGAGAAGCAGACACACCGCTGAGCAGGGACCCTGACATGGGGCTTGATCCCAGAACCCCAGGATCATGACCTGAGACAAAGGCAGATGCTTAACCAACTGAGCCTCCCAGGCACCCTTGTTATTAGCAATTTAGAACACCCTTACTATTATCTTGAATTTGTAACTTGAAGTCAGATTCTTCTCCTATGAGAAACCTAAACTCTGTGGCATTGGATTAAGTTTGAAGATGTGGTTTGTATATGCAATGGAATATTACTCAGCCATCAGAAAGGAAGAATACCCACAATTTTCATAGACATAGATGAAACTGGAGGGGATTATGCTAAGTGAAATAAGTCAAGCAGAGAAAGACAATTATCATATGGTTTCACTCATATGTGGAACATAAGGAATAACTAAGAGGACCACAGGGGAAGGGAGGAAAACTGAATAGGAAAAACTCAGAGAGGGAGACAAACCATGAGAGACTCTGGGCTCCAGGAAACAAACTGAGGGTTACAGAAGGGAGGGGGGTTGGGGATGCAGTAACTGGTGATGGGTATTAAGGAAGGCACGTGTGGTGATGAACACTGGGTGTTATATTCAACTAATGAATCATTGAACACAAGATCAAAAACTAATGATGTACTATAAGTTGGCTAATTGAACATAAAAAAGAAATTACATTAAATTTATTTATTTTTATTTATTTATTTTACTTTGTCAGGAAGATTTTTTAAAATTTTTTATTATTATAATAATATTTTTTATTATATTATGTTAGTCACCATACAGTACATCCCTGGTTTTTGATGTAAAGTTCGTTGATTCATTGGTTGCATATAACACCCAGTGCACTATGCAATACGTGCCCTCCTCACTACCCATCACCAGCCAATCCCATTCCCCCACCTCCTCCCCTCTGAAGCTCTCAGTCTGTTTCCCAGAGTCCATTAAATTAAAAAAAAAAGAGGTTTGGAATCTTTGGATTTTGTGGTAAAACATTTGGTACCTTAGCTGCCTGTGATAAATTTCAAGGCAGGATGAGTGGTTACTAAGCCTAAAGCTTTAAGGGAATTATTTAGAAAGAGTCAAACTTCCATGTTGGCTGCTTCTTGGTGCTTTTAGCAAGATGTAGCAAGAAGACAAATTGAGTTTAGTGTATAACTGATAGATAATATATAACTTTGTGACCTTGCAAGTTTGAAATAGCAGAAGAAAAAATTTTTGTTTCTCAAATGTCTCCCATGAAGATTTTTTTTTATCAAGCAAAACACTTATCCCTGCTGCAAAAGACCAGATTGAGATATGGACTTCTCAGTCAAGCCTGTTTTCAGCCTGTATTTAATGGAGACCAACTAAGGTTAAAGAGAGACAGAGGAGCAAGAGAGCAAGGAAACAACGCAAGCTTATGTGTTATGTCTAGGAAAGAACATATGGGTGGAACTGTTGGTACATGGATTTGATAAAAAAAAAACAAATATTTCTAGAACTTACTAAATTTTTTTAAAGATTTTATTTATTTGAAAGAGAGAGACAACCAGTGAGAGAGGGAACACAAGCAGGGGAGTGGGAGAGGAAGAAGCAGGCTCCTAGTGGAGGAGCCTGATGTGGGGCTCAATCACAGAATGCTGGGATCACGCCCTGAGCCAAAGGCAGACACTTAATGACTGCACCACCCAGGTGCCCCAGAACTTACTAAATTTTTAAAGAAATTATATTGCCAAAGAGACCATGAAACTTGTCTGAAAATATCCCTCAGAAAAGGCAGTCTCTAGCAGTAATTTCAGATGTGACATGGGTGGTAATAATCCAGGAAGACCCTATCCCTTTCACAGAATCAAGCCAATGTTCATAGAAATAAATGGATGAGGCAGTTCTCCCCAGAAAGCAGAACTAAGGTTTAATTGAAGAACTTCCTCCACAGTCAGGGCAAGGGTCCTCAGAGTGCCTGCCCCAGTATGAGACCATCATTATTTTCAGTACTACTCCTCCTTCCACCTTTCCCTTTTATTTTTCATGGGAACTTCCCCCCAATAAATCTCTTACATGCTTAATTCCACCTTGACCTCTTCCTGGAGAAATGTATTAATGATATCTCCAATGGCTCAAGAAAGCAGATTTTAAGATAGTACTTGAGAACTGGTTTAGTCATGGTCCCACTGGCAAGGGGGACTCCAGCCCATGTAGAATGTGAGGCATGGAGAACCCCTGGCACAAGGTAGAAAAGGTAGTAGGCCAATGGCTAAAACATACCAACATTGATCTGGTAAAATGCTCTTATGGATGCGAATGCCATTGATGGTGAGATGATGCAGGCATTTCAAAAGTATGGCCGGAACAATGTGTAGAAGGACAGGAGAGTTGGCTGGTTATTCATCAGTTGTATTGATGCTTATCAGAGAGATAATGAAAAATGAGAGCAGTTTAAAAACTGTAAGAGCTGGCAGGTTTCTTGGCCCTTAGTTCATACAACGGAAGTGTGAGCACAGCTGAGGAGTAAGCTCAGACCATACAATGCAGAGTCCTAGAGAATTTTAAATGCTCAGTCCAGAAAACTACGTTATACTAAGATCAGTGCTCTTGTTAAGAAAATGTGGGACCACTGAAATACAAGATAGGGACATCTGAGGGCTCCCATCCTAAGAAATTTGGCTTAGAACAGAAACAGTTTGGGGTGCCTGGGTGGCGCAGTCATTAAGCGTCTGCCTTCGGCTCAGGGCATGATCCCAACATTCTGGGATCGAGCCCCACATCAGGCTCCTCTCCTGGGAGCCTGTTTCTTCCTCTCCCACTCCCCCTGCTTGTGTTCCCTCTCTGGCTGGCTGTCTCTCTCTGTCAAATAAATAAATAAATAAAATCTTAAAAAAAACCAGAACCTGTTCACATGTTTATTAAGTTTTGCCCTGCGGCTATGTTTGGCCATAATATAGTACCATGTGAACATGTATCCAGAACTGCTGACTGACATAGGAAAGAATGTCATGATTTAAAGTTGATGGTCAAGAAAGAATTCTTGAGACGTCTTTGATGCAGAAAGGTGATTTTATTAAAGCATGGGAACAGGACTTGTGTGCAAAAAAGAGCTGCACTGGGGTCAGGAGGAATGGCTCATTATAAGCTTTCTGTTGGGAAGGGGTTAGGGATAGTAAGTCTCTAAGGAGTTTTGGAAGCAAGGTGTCCAGGACCTTAAGGGGCTAGCTATTGTTGGGAAAAGGTAATTTATTACCATCTAATAAAACCCTAGTCATGAGACCCTTCAGATGTATATTGGTGGGCCATATGTTTGGGGGATGATTGCCAACAAATAAATTGGGGATTTAGAGATAAAGGAAATTTCTAAAGGATTTTTTATACATTAAAGTAGGCTTACAGGATCCTGGAGGGTGGATCAGGCTAGGATTGACTTTGCCCTTAACAAAGTATTAACATCAAGGCAGTTGAGTCCCTAGAGGAATGTCACTCTGCCTGTTTCAAGGATTTGCCAATGGGCTGTGAGTAGTAAAGAAATTTAATAATTTTTCTTCTGCCTTTGTTTCCCACATCACAGGCTATTAACAGAGTTTTGCTGAAATTAAGTCATAAGAATTAATTGGGTCTGGCATCAGTGCATCATGAGAATGAAAGAAATGGTGTTTCCATGTCATGGTGGTCCACAGGGGGACTTTTTGTTTCCTGTCCTGACAACTCTAGGCTATGCAGGCTTAGCCATCTTGATCTAGGAAGGGCATACACTCTTGCCAGGGAACACAACAAGGATTCTCCTGAAGTACAAGCTATGACTGCACTTCAGCTTCCTTCTGTATAGGGAACACCAGATGAGAAGAAGAATCACTATTTTGGTAGAAGTAATTTCCTTTGATCAGCATGAGAAGGTAGGAAATCTTATACATAAAGGTGGTAGAGAATAATGCAAGTAGGGTCCAGATGATCCAGTTGCACATATCTTGGTTCTTCCACAACAACTGTAACTACTTATGTCAATTGTTAACTCCCACACCAATTGTAATTGTAACACACGTAGCAACACTTGCCTAAGAAGTATAGGGGTCCAAACCACTCAAGAATAAAGATTTGGATCATACTGCCTGGTAAACTAAGACCTACAGAGCTGATGGTTGACATCAAAAAGAATTTAGGATGAATAATAATGGAGGAGGGTCAAAATGAGTACCTGTGTGGCCGTGAGACCAACTGCAGCAATGGATGCTGTAACTCATCTCAATAACTCCCCTCTTTTAAATTTCCCCTCAGGTGAGAAGGAACTTCTGAACATGTATAGGGGTGTGTATCTTTGAAGTACACAAGGTGGACTGTAGAAGCCAGTGAAGGTGCATCTAAGATCTCAAGAAGAGCCTACAGCAAGGACAGTTGTTGGACAGTCTCCATCTGCCATACTTTTGGATCTTCTATTGTGTTAAAATTGAGTCCCAGGCTCCCTAGGGATTCTCCCAGCCAATTACTGAGGACAACAAAGAGACAACAATTAAACCATTCCTGCCTGATGCAGGACTTCTCTGATGGGCAGTCTTTGTTCTTGGGCTCCCAAGACCTCAGAACACCTGCATCTGAGGCTCCTCCTACCCAATCCTCCCATCTTCAATATCTTCTTTCATAGGTATCTGGAAGACTTCTTCACTATTCCTGCTACTTCCTCTCCTCTTTTTCACAGGTATTTCCTCTGATGAATATCTTTTATGTTTGATTTCATCTTGATATTTGCTTCCCAGAAAACCAAATCTATGACAGTCTCTGAGAAAATGAAGGAATACTTGTTGAGTGTTCACCCGAAAAGACAGTCTGCCTCTTGACATCATGAACCTTGGATTCTGAGCCTGCTTTATATTTCAATTTTCATTTCAAATACAATCTCTTGAAAACTTGCATAACTTCCTCAAGTAGAATTACATGCTTCTTCTTGGCTCCTGGTGTGACTTCTAGCTTTCTCTGTGACTGTACACACATTAACACTTTAGCAAATGTGGGAAATTACCTGTATAAAGATAAACACTGTGAATATTTTAAATATGTTTTCCTAGTCTGCATTTTTATGTATTTTTCTAGTTTCTAAATTTTCTATATATGAATTTGTACACAAATTCTAAATGAAAGGTTTTCATCTAACATTTAGTTTTATACCATAGTTTTCACCTAACATTAGGTACAGAATATTTTGCTGTTAAATGTTGTGTTCAAAATTTGAGTTTATTGAAGAAGTTGTAATTATTGCTTTGAGAAGGGAGTAACTTTGAAGGGAACAAGAATAATCATAATGGAGAAGGAGAGTAATTTTAAGACTATAAAACAAGTTGGAAAATAGGTAAGGATTGGAGGGGAGAAATCAGGGATGTCCTGCCACTTGAGTAGGCCAGACCTGAAAGGAGCCATGCAATGTACCTACAGATGCTGGACTATATGATTTACCATTCTTGGCCCTGGCAAAGTTTGGTCTTGGCACCAATTCCTCTTTCAAAGGCCCTCTGGCCTTTTACACACTGTGGGCTTTGGCAATGAGGATGCCCTTAATGGCCATAATGGACAAGAAGCTAGAGGTCCTTCTTCTACCTTGCAAGAACCAGGCACTTCTTAGGCTTATACTGCCTTGGAAGATTCAATTAAGAATGAAACTGAGTTTTTGTCAAATTAATTATTTGACGAGGTCAGATTTAATTTGATTAAAAGAAAGAAAAGTGACCTATCTTGCACACTTGCATTTAAAGGCCAGGATTTATACCAACTCTAATCTGAATCCCTGAACCACTCTGCCTATCTCCTAAACAACGGTCCCATTTTAGAGACATCCTGCTACTATCAATCTGTTCTCATACACTGAACAACTTTTATTCTTATTTCTACAGTTCTGTAGGTTACATTTCTCGTATCTGTTTCACAACCCTTCACAAGTCAAATTGTATGATGGAGTTGATTTTTATTATTAAATAAAAGATATCTAAATTTATTTATGTATATTCTCCTTTTGAATCTATTAGATTTCCTAGAATTATGTGTGTTGGATGGAGCTAGTGGTGGGAATGAGAGATTAAACTCTTTATTCTCCTCTTGGAATAAATATATATCCCAGACTGATCTTCCTTTCAGCTAGATTAAGAACACTATCCAAAGCAGTGGCTTATGAGAGTTACATAAAATGGTTAGAGAACCTGAGGTGAACAGCAGCCTTCCCCTTGGGACCATACATGCAGCACATGCAGTCCTGTGCATTGGCCAAGCACAAAGTTGCTCTGATCTCTCTGATCTGAGAGAATACAGTTCTCTGTCCTCTGGGAACACTGAACACACCATCCCTAAGGCTTTATCAAACTAAAGCCCACAGGAAATTCAGTTTGTCTAGTCAGAGGCAATAGTGAGAGATGGAAAGAATAAGTGTTGAGGTTAGATGAATCTAGGCAAATTTACCTAGTGATGAAAACTTGGACTTGCTACCAGTGTATCCTCAACTTCAGTATCTTTATTTGTAAAATGGGAAACATCATATTTATCTTGCAAGACTAAATACTTGGAAAAGTAAAAGAGACACAAAGATAATGTGCCAAGCACAGTGCATAGTATATAGATAATGAATATTATTCAAATTAAGGGGTAGTCATCTTTGAGAAAGTTATAATAGTAATAATTACATTTTGAAGTTTGACAACATTTTAGATATTGTGAGCACTTTACAGTTCACATAACTTTAATAAGATAAGTGCTAACATTACCTTGATTTCATAGTTTGGGAATTTGAGGCACAGAGAAATTAAGTAACCTTCCTGTCATCTGATAACTAATAAGGCTTCAAACCCAGGGTACTCTGCTCTACAGCTTATGTTATTAAATACCATGCCAGATAGTAATGGCTTCTTTGACCAAAAATAAAAATAAAAAAGTAGATGGGTGCATGGGTGGCTCAGTCATTAAGCGTCTGCCTTCAGCTCAGGTCATGATCCCATGGTCCTGGGATGGAATCCCTCATCAGGCCCCCTGCTCAGCAGGAAACCTGCTTCTCCCTCTCCCACTTCCACTGGTTGTGCTCCCTCTCTTGCTGTGTCTCTCTCTGTCAAATAAATAAAATCCTTGAAAAAAAAAAGTAGAAAGGGATTAGATCACCTAATTCCCTTGGGGGACCTGGCTGGCTCAGTTGGTAGAGCATATGACTCTTGTTCCTGGGGTCATGAGTTCAAACCCCATGGTGGGTGTAGAGATTGCTTAAGTAAATAAGCTTTTAAAAAAGTATCTAAGGTCCTGGAACCCATACAAATACCTTATTATTCCTGATCTTAAATTTAGCATTCAATGAAAGCTCTTCCTTTGAAGCCCAAAGGGAATAATGATATGCACTTTAGCTTTGGAATCATAAGACCAGTGAACATTTTCTAGTTTTGGCACTTACTGTAAGTCACAACGTATTTGAGTTTCTTTACATATAAATGGGAATAATTACTATCTTGTTAAGAAGTATCAATGAGGAAATAGATGTGAAAGCACCTATACTAACATAAATACTTCACAAGTGTTAGTGGCCATTAGTAAATGAGTATAATTATACACTGTTTAAAAAATTAAAAATTGAAAAAGTAATTATGTTTCTTTCTATTCTAGTCTAAATGCAAATTATTTTATTGCACTTCAGTATGTAATACACAACCAATTAAAAATGTTTTTAATATCTAAGTTTCTAGAATCATTATATCATAAAATTCATGTGGGTGACAACAAAGAATGATGCCACACAGTAATGCATTTTCTTTATTTTTATTATTATTATGTTCAGTTAGCCAGCATATAGTACATCATAAAGTTTTGATGTAGGGTTCAATGATTCATTAGTTGTGTATAGCACCCAGTGCTCATATAGGATGTTTCATATGAGAGGATGAGAAACAACAGGTATCCAATATTCTGAAGGATATCATTATGGAGTTGCCTAGTTGACTCACCAGATACATTATCATGTTATGCCTCATATTCTTTTAGAGTATGTAGAAAAAAGAAAGATCTGAAACACAGATGTTAAGCCCTTTTGAAAAGAAACTTGCATAATCATCATCACTATAATCAGGGATATGAGAAGATATATTCATCATTTGTCCATTTATTCAATAACATCAGACATATCTTGCCTATTGCACTGTACTAAATGTCAAAGGAGGTGTATTTAGGAACATTCAATCTGGTCAGAAATACAGGATATATATACGTACACAGTAAATGGCATTGTAGAAGTGTATATCATTAACTGACAAAGTGATATAGCTAGTAAGTGTGAAGAGAGTTCATAGAAGGGAGAAATCAATGTGAGCAAGACAGTCTGGGAAATCTTGCAGGAGTAAGAAAAGAGACTGAAGGTCAGGAATGTCTATGGCTTTGGAGAACCCATAAAGTTTTCTTAGGAAAAATGCTGTGGATTATCTGTAAGGAATATTAAGCCAAATGATTGAATGGGTGGAGTTTGTTCTATTATAGAGAGCTTTGAATGTAGGCTGAGTAGTTTGAAATATATTCTGAGGGCAGTGGAGGTCAATGTGGCAGTGGTATGAGAGAAAAGTAGTTGTCTGTCCACTCAGAAAGCAACTCTCTGTTGGTGAGGGGAGATCTCTTAAGGTTTCCTTAGGGTCCAGACCCTGAACATAAAACTTACAAAAAGAATTCACCTTTAAGTATCAGAAAAACAACCAACACTGGCTTTAAATGCAGAGCACATGTTTTTGCTTCTTTGTTTTTTCACGTAACAAAAAGGCCATGAGTAAGTAGTCAGGGATGGTATCAAGGTGAAATGCCACCAGGACTCTGCTCCTTCTGTCTTCCTGTTCCATCATCTTAACCATGAGGATTTTTGTCCTTATGGTCCTAAGGTAACAGCCAAATCACCACATAAGGGGTGAGAAGGGGAAAGAGCAAATGAAATGGGTAAAAAACATGTTCAACAAGAATCTGTCACTTGAAATTTTTCCCCTGGAAATCTTGCACATTTAAAACCTGGTTGTGTTAATTGGCCAGAATGAAGTCACAAGGCAAGATCTAATTGCAAGTTCAATAGAAAGCTACAGTTTTATGGGTGCCTGGGTGGCTCAGTCATTAAGCATCTGCCTTAGGCTCAGGGCACGATCCCAGAGTCCTGGGATCAAGCCCCACATCGGGCTCCTTTGCTGGGAGCCTGCTTCTTCCTTTCCTACTCCCCCTGCCTGTGTTCCCTCTCTTGCTGGCTGTCTCTCTCTCTCTGTCAAATAAATAAATAAAATCTTAAAAAAAAAAAAAGAAAGCTACAGTTTTATCTGGACAAAGTGCTGCTGCAAGCAAAAAATTAAAGGTTGTTTAAAGGAAAGAAGAGGGGCGCCTGGGTGGCACAGCGGTTAAGTGTCTGCCTTCGGCTCAGGGCGTGATCCTGGCGTTCTGGGATCGAGCCCCGCATCAGGCTCCTCTGCTAGGAGCCTGCTTCTTCCTCTCCCACTCCCCCTGCTTGTGTTCCCTCTCTCACTGGCTGTCTCTGTCTCTATCAAATAAATAAATAAAATCTTTAAAAAAAATAAAAAAAAATAAAAAAAATAAAGGGAAGAAGAGAAGAATGAGTATATGTATGTGAGTGTCTTTCTCATTGGATATTTCAATCAAAAGGCTGGGTGGAGATGTGAGATATTTTAACAATTTTTTAGAGTGTTGTCTGTCTTATTTGTCAACTCTTGGATAAATAGATGAAAAGAAGCCAGAGCAAGATTCCTCCCCATTTCATCAGTTAAAATCATTTGTGAATGTTCCTCCCAAATTCTGATATTACCACTATCAGTCTAACTTTTCTATTTTATTGTCTTTTTCTGGGAATTCACAAACTGAGGGCTTCAGAGGGGAGGGGAAAGGGGGAACGGGAGAGGCTGGTGATGGGTATTAAGGAGGGCACATATTGCATGGTGCACTGGGTGTTATATGCAAGTAATGAATCATGGAACTTTACATCAAAAACTAGGGATGTACTGTATGGTGACTAACATAATATAATAAAAAATATTATTAAAAAAATCTGTATTATGGGAAAGTTTGGAAAAGCTGCACTAAGAGATGA
Organism: Ailuropoda melanoleuca; assembly: GCF_002007445.2. Taxonomy (NCBI): domain Eukaryota; kingdom Metazoa; phylum Chordata; class Mammalia; order Carnivora; family Ursidae; genus Ailuropoda; species Ailuropoda melanoleuca. Next base: position 40,316,613 of record NC_048225.1, read on the forward strand.
CAGCCAGATGCTGTGTTAAACCCATATTTCATAATTTCTTAGGTTTTAAAGGCTTTGTTCTGTCTTTGACCTAAACAGAGTATAGTATTTTAAACCTCACTTATGGGTATTTGTTTTATATTTATTATTTGTTTATTTAAATTCAATTAATTAACATATAGTATATTACTATTTTCAGAGGTAGAATTCAGTGATTCATCAATTGCATATAACACCCAGTGCTTATTACATCAGGTGACCTCCTTAATGCCCATCACGCTGTTATCCCATCCCCGGCCCGAGCGCTCAGTTTGTTTCTTATCCCAGAAGTCTCTTATGCTTTGTCTCCCTCTCTGATTTCGCCTTATTTTATTTTTCCATCCCTTCTTATATGATTATCCATTTTGTTTCATAAATTCCAAATTTGAGTGTATTCATATGATAATTGTCTTTGTCTGATGGACTTATTTCACTTAGCATAATACACTAGTTCGATCCTGGTTCTTGCAAATGCCGAATTTTCATTTTTTTTGCTGGGTGTATATATACCAAATCTATATATACCAAATGTATATATTCCATTGTGTATATATACCAAATCTTTATCCATTCATCTGTCAATGGGCATCTTGGCTCCTTTCATATTTGGGCTAAAGTGAACATTGCTACTATAAACATGGGGTGCATGTGTCTCACTATGCTTGTATCCTTTGGATAAATACCTATTAGTGCAATTGCTGGGTCTTAGGGCAGATCTAATTTTAATTTTTTGAGGACCCTCCATACTGTTTTCCAAAGTGGTTGCACCATTTTCCATTCCCACCAAGAGTTAAGAGGGTTCCCTTTTCTCTGCATCTTCACCACCATCTCTTGTTTCCTAAGTTGTTGATTTAAGCCATTCTTTCTGGTGTAAGGTAATATCTCATTGTGCTTTTGATTGTATTTCCCTGATGCCAAGTGATGTGGAACATTCTTTTCATTTGTCTGTTGGCCATTTGTATGTCTTCTTTGGAGAGATGTCTGTTCATGTCTTCTGCCCATTGCTTGACTGGATTTGTTTGTTTGTTTTTTGGATGTCAAGTTTAATGAGCTCTAGAAAGATTTTGTATACTAGCCTTTTATCTGATAAGACATTTGCAATTATCGTCTCCCATTGTGTAGGTTGCCTTTGAGTTTTGTTGGCTGTTTCCTTTGCTGTGCAGAAGTTTTTTAACTTGAAGTCACAATAGTTCATTTTTGCTTTTATTTCTCTTGCTTTTTGAGAGGTATCTAGGAAGAAGTCGCTGCACCCAAGGTCAAAGGGGTTGCTGCTTTTGTTCTCTTCTAGGATTTTGATGGATTCCTGTCTCACATTTAGGTCTTTCATCCATTTTGAGTTTATCTTTGGGTATGGTGTAAGAGAGTGATCCAGTTTCATTCTTCTGCTTGTGGCTGTCCAATTTCTCCAACACCATTTGTTGAAGAGACTGGTTTTTTTCCATTGGATATTCTTTCCTGCTTTGTTGAAGATTAGATGACCATAGAGTTATGGGTCCATTTCTGGTTTCTCTATTCTGTTCCATGGATCTATGCATCTTTTTTTGTGCCAATACCATACTGTATTGATGATTATAGTGTTGGTAATATAGCTTGAAGTCCAGAATTGTGATGCTTACAGGTTTGGTTCTCTTTTTCAACATTACTTTGACTATTTGGGGTCTTTTGTGTTTCCATGCAAATTTTAGGATTGTTCGTTTCAGCTCTATGAAAAATGCTGATGGTATTTAAATAGGAATTATATTGAATGTTTAGATTGTTTTGGGTGGCATAGACATTTTCACAATATTCTTTCAATCCATGAGATTGGAATGTTTTCCCATTTGTTTGTGTCTTTATTTATTTATTTTTTTATTATTATGATATGTTAGTCACCATACAGTACATCATTAGCTTTCAATGCAGTGTTTCTAACATGAGTGTTCTGTAGTTTTCAGAGTAAAGAAATTTTACCTTTTTAGTTAGGTTTATTCCTAGATATCTTATGGTTTTTGGTGCAGTTGTAAATGGGGCTGACCCTTAATTTCTCTTTCTTCTGCCTCATTGTTAGTGTATAGAAATGCAACTGAATCTGTGCATTGGTTTTGTATCATACCATGTTGCTGAATTGCTGTATGAGTTCTAGCAATTTTGGAATGGAGTCTTTTGGGATTTCCACATAAAGTGTCATGTTATCTGTGAAGAGTGAGTTTGACTTCTCTGCCAATTTGGATGCCTTTTATTTTTGTTGCTGTTGTCTGATTGCTGAGGCTAAAGAACTTCTAGTACTATGTTGAACAACAGTGGTGAGAGTGAATATCTCTGTCATGTTCCTAACCTTAGGGGAAAAGCTCGATTTTTCCCCATTGAGAATGATATTTGCTGTGGGTTTCTCATAGGGGCTTTTACAATACTGAGGTACGTTTCCTCTATCTATCTCTATGCTGTGGAGAATTTTAATCCATTAAAGATGCTATATTTTGCCAATACCTTTTGTGCATCCATTGAGAATTATGTGGTTCTTTTACTTTCTTTTATTAATGTGATCTATCATGTTGATTGATTTGCAAATGTTGAACCACCCTTGCATCCCAGGAATAAATCCCACTTGGTCATGGTGAATAATCCTTTTAATGGACTGTTGGAACCTATTGGCTAGAATCTTGGTGTGTATTTTGGCATTCGTATTCATCAAGCATATTGGTCTGTAATTCTTTTTCGTGGGGTTTTTGTCTGGTTTTGGGATCAAGGTAATGCTGGCCTCATAGAACGAGTTTGGGAGTTTTCCTTCCCTTTCTATATTTTGAAAGAGCTTCAGAAAAATAAGTATTTGTTCTTCTTTAAATGTTTGGTAGAATTCCCCAGGAATCTATCTGGCCCTGGACTCTTGTTTATTGGGAGATTTTGGAATATTGCTTCAAGTTCATTGCTGGTTATGGAACTGTTCAGGTTTTCTATTTCTTCCTGTTTCAGCTTTGGTAGTTTATAAATTTCCAGGAATCCACCTATTTCTTCCAGATTACCCAATCTGTTGGCATACATTAATATGTTCTTAAAATTGTTTGTATTTCCTCGGTGTTGGTCATGATCCCCCGTCTTTCATTCGTGGTTTTATTCATTTGGGCCCTTTCTTTTTTCTTTTTGTAAGTCTGGCTGGGGGTTATCAATCTTATTAATACTTTTTTTATTATGATATGTTAGTCACCATACAGTACATTATTAGTTTTTGATGTAGTGTTCCATCATTATTAATTTTTTCAAAGAACTAACTTCTAGGTTCATTGATCTGTTCTACAGTTCTTCTGGCTTCTATTTCCCTGGTTTCTGCTCTAATCTCTATAATTTCTCTTCTTCTGCTTGGTTTAGGCTTTATTTGCTCTTCTTTCTTCAGTTCCTTTATGTGTAAAGTTAGCTTGTGTATTTGAGACTTTTCTAATATTTTCAGAAAGGCTTATATTGCTATGTACTTCCTCTTAGGACTTCCATTGTTATATCCCAAAGGTTTTTGAACAGCTGTGTTTTCATTTTCATTTGTTTCCATGAATTTTTTAAAAGATTTTATTATTTATTTGACAGATAGAGAGAGAGAGAGAGCACAAATAGGGGGAATGGCAGACAGAGGGAGAGGGAGAAGCAGGCTCCCCACTGAGCAAGGTGCCCAATGCAATACTTGATCCCAGGACCTGGGGATCAGGACCTGAGCCAAAAGCAGATGCTTAACTGACTGAGACACCCAGGCACCTCTCCGTGAATTTTTTTAGTTCGTCTTTAATTTCATAGTTGGCTTATTCATTCTTTAGTAGGGTCCTCTGTAGCCTCCAAGTGTTTGAGTTCCTTCCAAATTTCCTTCTGTGATTGAGTTCAAGTTTCAAAGCACTGTGGTCTGAAAATATGCAGGGAATAATCCCAATCTTTTGGTATCAGTTGAGACCTGGTTTGTGACCCAGTATGTGATCTAGTTTGGAGAATGTTCCATGTGCACTGGAGAAGAATGTGTGTTCTGTTGTTTTAGGATGGAATGCTCTGAATGTATCTGTGAAACCCTTCTGGTCCAGTGTGTCATTCAAAGCCTTTTTGTTTCCTGGTTGATCTTCCATTTTAATGATCTGTCCCTTGCTGAGAGTGGAGTTTTGAAGTCTCCTATTATTAATGTATTATTATCAGTGTGTTTATTTAGTCATTAATTGGTTTATATAATTGGCTTCTCCCACATTAAGAGCATAAATATTTATAATTGTTATATCTTCTTGTTGGATAGACCCTGCCCTAAGTATGATATAATGTCTCCCTTCCCCCTTTACTACTCTCTTTGGTTTAAAATCTAATTTGTTTTATATAAGGTTTGCTACCCCAGCTTTCTCTTGAGGTTCATTAGCATGATAAATGGTTCTCCATCCCCTCACTTTCAATCTGGAGGTGTCTTTAGGTCTAAAATGAACCTCCTGCAGACAGCATATGTTTTAATACACTCTGATATCTGTGTCTTTTGATTGGAGCATTAGGTCATTTACATTCAGAGTAATTATTGAAAGATATGAATTTAGTGCCATTGTATTACCTGTAAAGTCCCTGTTTCTGTAGATTGTCTGTGTTTCTTTCTGGTCTATGTTACTTTTAGGCTCTTTCTCTTTCTCTCTCTCTCTTTTAAGTTTTTATTTATTTATTTATTTTTTGGGGAGAAAGTGAGAGAGAGAGCATGTGAGCAGGAGTGGGGGAGGAGCAGAGGGAGAATCAGACTCCTCACTGAGCAGGGATCTGGGTGCAAGACTGGATCCCTGGACCCTGGGATCATGATCTGAGCCAAAGGCAGATGCTTAACCAACTGAGCCACCCAGGTGCCCTGGGCTCTCTCTTCACTTAGAGAATCCCCTTTAATATACCTTGCAGGGCTGGTTTAGTGGTCACATATTCTTTTAGTTTCTGTTTTTCCTGTAAGCTCTTTATCTCTCCTTCCTTTCTGAATGACAGCCTTGCTGGATAAAGTATTCTTGGCTCCATATTTTTCTCATTTAGTACCATGAATATATCATGCCAGCCCTTTCTGGCCTGCCAGATCTCTGTGGATAGGTCTGTTGCCAGTCTAATGTTTCTACCCTTGTAGGTTAAGAATCTGTTGTCTTGAGCTGCTTTCAGGATTTTCTCTTTTCCTCTGAAATTTGCAAGCTTCACTATTATATGTCAGGGTGTTGATCTATTTTTATTGATTTTGAGAGGTGTCCTCTCTACCTCTTGGACTTGTATGCCTATTTCCTTCCCCAGATTAGGGAAGTTCTCAGCTTTAATTTGCTCAAATATACCTTCTGTCCCTCTCTTTCTTTTCCTTGGGGACCCCAATAATTCTAATATTGTTTTAATTTATGGTATTACTGATTTCTCTAAGCCTCCTCTCATGGTCCATTAGTTGTTTTTCTCTGTTTTCCTTGGCTTCCTTGGAAAGTCACTTACTCTCTTCTGCCTCAATTACTCTAGCAGTTTGAGCATCCAATTTAGACTGCATCTCAAAGTGTTTTTAATTTTCACCTAATTAGATTTTATTTCTGCACTAGGAGATTCTCTAGTGTCTTTTATGCTTTTTTTCAAGCCCAGCTAGTAACTTTATAATCGTTATCCTGAATTCCAGCTCTGACATTTTACTTATATCCCTATCAATTAGATCTGTGGCAGAGAGTATTACCTCTGGTTCTTTCTTTTGTTGTGAATTCCTCCTCCTAGTCATTTTGCCCAGAGAAGAATGGAAGAATGAGAGAACAAAATAAAAATATGAACCACAACCCAAGAAAACTCCTTTGAATTTTCAGATTTGGACACAGTCATTCCTCTTGTTAGCTCATTGATACTCTTAATGTCATTTTTTTTCCTTCATTTTCTTTTTCTTCCTTTTCTCAGTTGCCTTCAGTGAGATGGTTGGTTCAAATTTCCTAGCCCCCTTTTACCAGATATTAAAGTCCTACTTTCCTATTATTAATCCTTCTCTTTCCCCCTTTCCTTCTTTGCTCCCTCCATTTCTCTTGTCCTCTAGCTCTTCCTTTATTCTTTTTCCCTTCATTCTATTTTCAAAATTATTGATTGAGCATCTATTATTATCAGTCACTTATTGTGTTATTGTTTTTATTTATTTAATATATATATTTATAATGTCTTTTATTTTCAATGTTTTGTGATTTTGTGTTTGCCATTGTAAGTGGCATGTGGATAGTTATTCTTTAACCCAATACTTAATATCATAACATTCTGGCTGATTCTGGAGGCAGTTTCCTTCATATCTTAGCTATGTGTCCTTGTGAAAATTACCCCCTTTAATCTCATTTTTTCCATCTCATTAATAAGTATAATAACAAAATATTATATTTAGATGTTGTAACCACATTTTTGGAAAGATCAACATGTTGTATCTATTATTATGTTATCACTTTTATTAATTATAAAAAGATTAACCTACTTACATTTATCGTAATGATATATTTTCCTTTCATTTTTTATACCTTTAAAATATGTTTATTTTCTCTTTTTTTTGAATTTAATACACATATATATAGTAATTTATAGGAACAAATTCTGAGTTAAAACCTTCTACTGGATTACATGTAAGAAATTAAAATTGCATAGAAAGACATAGAGTGAGAAATTTCCACCCTTGTTTCATGGCCACTTAATTCCTTTTTCCAAAGGCAAAGAAATTTTTCATTTTTTCTGAATTATCATTCAATATATTACTTTATGCATTTACAAGTATACATATAGCTATTACAGTATATATAACATATATACTTCAATTATATATATAGTTTAAAATGTATATACAGTTTTTCCTTCTTTTCTTCCTTTTAATAATAATCACATAGTGTACACATTCTTCTGCTTCATTTAACAATATGTTATAATTTGTTCCATATGACATAAAAGAACATCCTTATGTCAATTTTTTGGAGTTTCCTGAATTCTATCAGATGGACAGATCATAATTTATTTAAGTGTTTATTTATTTAAAGACATTTAGGTTGATTCTAACCTTTTGCTTACACAAACTATGTTTCAGTAAATAATTTTGTACATCTGACATTTTTCACATATGTGAACTAATTTAAGGCTGTATCAAAGGTTACGCATGCTTGTGATTTTGATTGAATTTGTGAAATTGCCCTTCATAGAGATTATAGTAATCTACACAGTTACTAGCAATGTATATACAAATGCCTGGTTTTCCACATTGTTGCTGATGCAGTATTATCAAGTATTTTAATCTCTGCCACTCTGAGGTGAAAAATTGCATCTGAGTTTAGTTTTACTTAAACTTAAGTTTCTTGAAGTCAAAAAATGAATGAAATAATAACTTCTGACTCCCTTTTTACACTAGCTAAAATTCACACAAAATTTTTTTTCCCAGTCTATCACTGAAATCATTAATTCAAATATCACACCTTCATTTATTCAGTATGCTTTCTGTTTGAGTTTACAGGGACCTACAGTCCTTTAATCATTCTATTGTCTATTATCCATTAGCCTCTTCTTGTCCCTACTTTCCTCTTTATCTAACTTACTAATTCACACATTTCATCACTCACTTGCCATATTATGCCTATACTATACACACGTGGCAAAATTACAACCTCTGCTTAGCCAATTTTCCATCTCCACATGAGCACTTGGGCAGCTGGACACTGCTGAGGAAGATCGCACAATAGGTTCACATTGCCATATTATAAGACATAGCTCTTTTGTCCTATCTAGGCCCTCAAGGCTGCCAATAATTTACTTGAGTTAACTCATTCTTTCATTTCTCACTATTTCAAACATATTTTTTATTTTTCACACCTCCAACCATCCTCACCAATACTTCTCATTTTGCATAAAAGACCCTACCTTCCACCTTGCAGGAAAAAAAAGAGAGAGAGAAACTCTTACTCAGTAAGTCCCTCAGTTGTATACCATCAAGTCTATACTGACCTTATTCATACCCTTACCACTTCCATGCTAATAGAAAGGAGACAATATCAATGTCTCTTATTAAGAGACTAAGATCTATTAGTAAGATCCATTTTTTTAACCTTTGTTCCTAATTATGTATTCTTGCTTTCTCAAGGAAATTACACTACTGAGTATTTTCTTTGCCTAGTTAATTTCTCTCTATATACCTGTCTTTTGCATCAAGATTTCTATGTGGATTAATCACACTTATTTCAGTCACAAAGCAACTGTTTCTCTTAACTCCCCATTCCCCTCCAGCTGTTGAAATCTTTGAGTTTTTAGCTATGCTGTTTCTATTATTTTTTAATTTTCTACAGCTTTATTATAGATTCTTGGGGTTAGAATGACCATATAAAAGACCTGATTTAAATATATATATATATGGCTCTTGTATCAGAGCCAAAAACCTCAATTCTGATTCATTTATACAGAATTAATTAATAAAATAATTTTACTTTAAAAAATAATTTTACTTTTTTAAAATTTTTATAAAAAACTTTTTTTATGATGTAAAGTTCCATGATTTATTACTTGCATTTAACACCCAGTGCACCATGCAATACGTGCCTTCCTTAATACCCATCACCATCCTATCCCATCCCCCCCAAGCCCTCAGTTTAGGAGAAGAAAGGGAAGAAGAAAGGGGGGGTAAACAGAAGGGTGTATGCTGTATCTATTTGTGTGTTTCCTTTCTTTCCCCCTTCCTCTGCAATCAGTCTACTCCAATTTTATCACCTCCCACATCTTCATGGGAACTCCTCTTCCAAGATTGCAACAAGTTCCTTGTACAAATTGAAAGAATATTCTTTCTGCTTTCATCTTACTTGACCTCAACTGCAGTTGACACTATTGATTGTTTCTTCCTTTTTGAAAAAGTTTTCCTGATTTCCATGACACATATTCTCCAAGTATTCCTCCCTCCCACCAGAACATTCTTTCTCAGTTCTACTTTTCCTCTCCATTTTCTCTGGTCATCCCTTAAGCACATAGATTCTCCCCAGTAGTTTTCCCTAGGCCCTTCTATCTTCTCACACTTTACTCCTGAGTTATATAGGAAGGCAGCTCAATCTGTCCCAAACTAAACACTTGTTTCATCTACCCTCTTTCTACTCAGTGTTTTCTATCTCAATAAATGAAACCACTATGCACCTGACAGCTCGAGTCAGAAACTTGCTAAGCACCAACAAATTCTGACAAATTATACATCTAAAATATCTTTTGAATCTATTCATTTATATCCATCCATCCTGTTTTCATCACTGTCTTCTCTTTATCTGGACTACTGTGACAACCTCACGTGTGATCTCTCTTTGGTCATTCATGCCCATCTATATCTATGTTCCATTTGGAAGCCAGAATGATCTCCTTAAAGTGTAAATTTGATCATGTAACTTGCCTGCTTAAAAATGTTTCAGCGACTTCTCATTTTCCCCTGGAATCATGTTAAAAAATTTCAACACGGTTTATGAGACTCTGCATGTGTTTGTTACTATTTACCTTTTGTCTCTTCTTGTCTATTCTCAAAAAAAAAAAAAAGGATGTTCTCCCCTTCGATCTTGCTACTCTAGGTAGGATGTACCATCTACTGTATCTTTTCCTCAGATCTTCAAATATACTTATCCATCAGTGTGACATAATATTCACCTCTTGCGCTCCCCTCCTCATTTCACTTAGATAACTACCTCTTATCCTCTAAGTCTCCTTATGTAGGTTATGTGGTTGGGAATGGTTTTTTCTGATAAGCCTTCCTCACCTCACCCACTTCCACCAGTGTAGATTAGGGCCCTTTTTAGTGTACTTCTTTGATACCCACTCTTTCCTTTAATTAACATTCATTGCACCTATATTTATTTTTTATAGTTTTATTGGGCATTTGCATAAATACACAGTCTTTTGGATAGCCATAAATATATTGGAGCTTCTCAAAGTTCCCTATAGTAATCTAGTCCTCAGGATTCCTGGCCAGGGCTGCTTTGCCCCAACTGAATTTACAACCTAAGGTAGCTTAGATGTTGCCAGCATTTTGCTATTATTTCAGTAATGCCATCCCCCAACCTTGAACTGAGCTTTGAGTCAGATCAAATAGCCCCCACTCTCTGAATAGAGATTTTTCAGAAAGCTGAAAGTTTGGACAAAATATTTTTGTTTTAAGATTTTATTTATTTATTTCAGAGAGAGGGAGAGTATGAGAGGGGGGCTCAGGCAGAGGGTGAGGGAGAAGCAGGCTCCTTGCTGAGCAGGGAGGCAGATAGGGGGCTTGGTCCTGGGATAACAGGATCATGACCTGAGCCAAAGGCAGATACCCATTTGACTGAGTCACACAGGCACCCCTTGTTTGGACAAAATATTAACCGTGTTTCAAGGATGGTAATTTTCATGGAACTCCATAAACAATCAGCTCTTTTCATTGTCTGTAGTGCTGTTAGCTTTTGGCTACTATCCCACTGAACTGGGGAGGAAGGGTGGATACAAATAGCCTTAAGTTAAAATGTCATAGACACCATTGTCTTACCAAGGTTCAGTAGGTTCTTTTGTATAGACAATTTTCATTTCATTTATTCAATCTGGTTAATTGCCAGATTTCTGAAATGGTTCATTTTAGTTTTGTCTTTATTTTCATTGCTTTAGAGTAATTGGGTAGTTAACTGAGGTCCTTGTTCTGCCATTATGGAAATTGATTAACTTATGTTAATTTTTAATGTTTGTATATCTGATTAGATTCTACGTTTTTTTTTCTCCCTTCATTCCTTCATCTTACCCTCCCTCCTTGACTGCGGGCTAGAAATGCAATGTTTACCATAGGCAGGTGCTAATTTAAGTGCTGGAAGAATAATAGTGAAAATACCTAAACTAGTCCTTGGCCATTATATTGTTTGTTTTTTTATCACCTCTGTGGAACACAGGACATTGATATTCAGCATATGCTAAATAAGTAACTGGTGAAGACATGAAGGACTCCTTTTCTCAGATCCTCTTTACAATCACTTTCCATTGGCAACCAATCACTTCAGGATGCAATGAGTTGCCATTCATTTCCCTCTAATTATTGAAATGTTATTCAAGAGCTGTGGATCTTGAGGAATGTAAGGAAAGGTGTGTGAGGGTTAAATGATGGTGAGACCACCTCTGGATGGTTCCGAATATCTTTCTCATGTTGTTATGATTGTTTGTTGGTGGTGGGTTTTTTTCTTACCAAGCAGCCTTATATCTATGAGAAAGGCCCAGATGGTCTGACCATCAGTAGGAAGGATAGTGCCAAAGAATATAGTAAAATGTAGGACACATAAGAACTTATCAAACCCAACACCCAAAAAACAAAAAATCCAGTCAAGAAATGGGCAGAATACATGAACAGACATTTCTCCAAAGAAGACATACAAATGGCCAACAGACACATCACTTGCCATCAGGGAAATACAAATCAAAACCACAATGAGGTGCCACCTCACCCTGGTGAGAATGGCTAAAATAAACAACTCAGGAAACAACAGATGTTGGTGAGGAGGAGGGGAAAGGGGAACCCTCTTACACTGTTGGTGAGAATGCAAACTGGTGTAGCCACTCTGGAGAACAGTATGGATGTTCCTCAAGAAGTTAAGAATAGTGCTATCCTATGACCCAGCAATTGTATTACTAGGTCTTTATCCAAAGAATAAAAACATAAGTGATTCGAGGGGGCACATGCACCTCAATGTTTATAACAGCCATTTCCACAATACCCAAACTATGGAATGAGCCCTGATGTCCATCGACAGATGAATAGATAAAGAAGTTGTGGTATATATACATAATGGAATATTACTCAGCCATCAAAAGAATGAAATCTTGCCATTTGCAACGACATGGGTAGACCTTAGGATATTATGCTAAGCAAAATAAGTCAGTCAGAGAAAGACAAATACCATTTGATTTTACTCATATATGGAATTTAAGAAACAAAACAGATGAACAGAAGGGAAGGGAAGGAAAAATAAAATAAGATGAAAATTAAGAGGGAGCCAAACCACAAAAGATGCTGAAATCTAGGAAACAAAATGAAAATTGCTGGAGGGGAAGGGAGTGGGAGGAAGGGATTATTGAGTGATGGGCATTAAGGAGGGCACTTGACCATAATGAGCACTATGTGTTATATGCAACTGATGAATCATTAAACTCTACCTCTGAAGCTAATTTAAAAAAAAAAGGTAGGACACATAAAACTGGGGTCCAAAAATACTTCTCAATCCATCCCCATTGACCTGTTAATTGATAGTTATCAAACAAGGGAATATTACTAGATTTAGTACTTTGAAATCTCTTTTTGACTATTTTTTTAAAAGAGAATCTTAAGAGAGACATTGTTTAGTAACCATGTTAACTTGAATCCTTTATTTTATTTTATTTTTTAAAGATTTATTTATTTATTCATTTATTTGAGAGTGAGAGATAGCACAAGTGGGGGGAGGGGCTGAAGGAGAGAATCTTCAAGCAGACTGTCCACTGAGCATGGAGCCCAAGACTGGCTCAATCTCAAGACCCTGAGATCATGACCTGAGCTGAAACCAAGAGTTGGATGTTTAACTCACTGAGCCACATAGGAGACCCTGAAGTTTTTATTTTAAGTGGTTTAATTTTTGTAAATTAAATATTGCCAAACTCACAAGTCAATGAATAAAACTGAGGCAATGTTAGTTGTTTGTAATTATCTCTTTTTCTTAATTCTGAGAAAAACAAACATACATAAAATAAAAATCACCCACAGTCCTGCATCTTTGAAACCATGTAAAGGGAGGATCACTCACCTCCTCTACTCCTGTCAATCTCCCTCCTCAACAATAAATATTATTTACTATATGTTGTATATCATTTCTTATTTTTCTCTTCATTTATACACAGGCCTTTTGTTTTCTTTTGATAGAACTGAAATTGTATCATTTAAATCTAACACTTGCATTTTGTAACTTTATATCTTAGGGATATTTTTCCAAATTAGTAATATTAGATCTAGATCATTATTTTTAATGATGACACAAAATTATTCAGATGGTTGCATTATAATTTATTAAATCACACTCATTAATAGACAATTTTGTTTTCCTCTTTAATGTTGCTGTGAATGTCCTTTTATTTAAAACTTTCTCCAAGTTTTTACATTTTCATGGAGGGGTAACAATCTTCTGGGATCTACATGTCTCTGCTTTAAATTTTCATAACTAATTGGACTATTCAGATAGTTTTCTAAGAGTAAAGGATTGATCTGTTCCATGGACACACTCAAATCTTCAGTTACAAAAATGTGCTTCACAAGCATGTTTGGAAAGGCAGTTCTCTAGTGTTTTTATTTTTACTGTTATTTGACTAGTTGCTTTTTTGCTTATTGATTTCTAAACTTAGTATGAAATTAGGGCCAAGTTTCAGATATAAATCAAGCTCAGGGCACCATGCAGTATCTGCAAGAAAACATCTGAGAACATGAAGTAGGAAAGATATCCCAGGAAAACATCTACTTCCCATTTCCAAACTTTGCTCCAGGGTTTTCTGCCCTATGAAGAGATTCCTGCTACATCTTTAGATAGCATTTTCACTTTGAAGCAGGATTGGATAACCAAGTGGAAATGTTCAGTGAAACTTCTAAATGCAGGTGGAGGATTTTAAGAAGGTGGGGGGGTCTTAAAATTTGAGAGTTAAGATTATTGCACAAATGATAAGTTTTAAAACTATACAAGGTTATGTAAGAGAAATGATAGAATATAATGTTTTATTTCAATACCATTCCAGATCCCACTGGACCTTGGACTTCTTTCTATGTTTTGTTTTGGTTTGGGTTTTTTTTTTCTCACTCTTCAAATGGAAAGTGAGAAGCACCTAGAAATATATTGGGAGTGACTCTTCACCAAAACCAGTGACTGATTGTTAAAAGAACATAACGGCCACAGTTTGATGCCTGTCAGAACAACATGTAATTTATATTCCTGAGTTCCCATATAAGAACAGGATGAAATCCACCTTTCAGAGACTTTGCCTGAAATGCATCTTTGCTTGACTTCTTTTCCTTCTCTGTTCTGTTTTCTCCCACTCCTTACTAGTTTTATCTGGAAGTACTTTCTTAATAATCACTTGCACATGATCTTTATCTCAGAATTTGCTTCTGGGGAAACTGACTAAAGCAAGAGTAAATATTTTTTTAATCTATATTTCTTTATGTTAAATATATAAATTTCAAGCTATATCTATCATTTATTTGTACTAATTTCTACATCTGCTTTCCTATGCTTACACATTTCTATGCTGCTGGGGTGAGAATTTGCAAAATATATTTTCCAGACTCCATTATAAGCTAGGTTCCAGGTAGGTATTCATGTAATATTAGAAGGCAGGAAGAAGAGAGAAGCCATCTTTCTTTCATTTTCTTGCAACCGCAGCAATATTACAATGACTCTTGGACTCTGGGAAACATCGTTCCCTTCCTTTTTTTCTATGCCAGCCAGCCATAGGGTAGTTAGTTCCTTTTTTTAAAAAAATAGATTTTTTATTATGTTCAATTAGCCAACATATAATACATCATTAGATTTTTTGATGGTTGTAATTGGTCTTTATTTTTTTATAATAATTTTTTATTATGTTATGTTAGTCACCATACAGTACATCATTAGTTTTTAATGTAGTGTTCAACAATTCATTAGTTAAGTATAACACCCAGCGCTCATCACCACATGTGCCCTCCTTAATACCCATCATCTTGTTACCCTTCCCCCCACCCCTTCCCTTCTGTAACCCTCAGTTTGGTTCCTGGATTCCAGAATTTCTCATAGTTTGTCTCCCTCTCTGATTTCTTCCCATTCAGTTTTCCCTCACTTTTTAAAGTTACTAACCATGGAGTAACATGAACTTCCTCTTTCAGTGCTTCCAACCAATTATGGGATCTATTCCCTATTTTACTTTTTTGGAATGTTTAGAACAGATTCTTGTTTATGACATTGATTAATAAGCTCTTTTTTAATATTATCAATTTTTTTAAAAATAAAGCAGTGAGCTTAAAATAAATAAATGTCAGTTCTAAGATGTGCTTTTCTGGAGGAATGGTGACTACAAGGACTGAAGAGCGCACTATTAAAGCTTCAGAAATTTAAAAAAAAAAAGCTCAGGACTAAACCCTTGACTTAAGTCATCAGAGTTTCAATAATGGCCAAACCCCAGATCTCCCTGAGTTGAGTAGAAGCAGCTCCACTTTTTTTTTTTTCTGAGGAGACTAGTCTTTCTTTGCAGTAGTTTGCCAATTTTATTCAAGGACCATCCCCCTTGCCCCATGGTCTCCAAATCCCTAGCTATGGTCAGATCCCATCACATGCCAGAAAAACAAGTATAAAGTATGATGCAAGAGGAGATATATAACAAGCCTGAGAAACTGTAAATTTTGCTAATTTATATTAACAGAAACCTTGGGTATATGTGTGGCAATGGATTTTAGATGAATGTGCATGAATTTGCTTGGTTGGTTGACTAAATTCAAAAGCTTAGGAAGACAGGGATTCTGTATTGAGCATCTGACAACTCCCATAGCAGAATCACAACTCCTAGAGCTTGGGACCAAAGCAGTGCCATTTTTTTTTGCAAATGATCATTCTTTTTTTGAGAAATAGCTCTTAGCATGCTATTAAACACTGTTAAAGATTACATGATCTTTGGATACAAGTGGACCATGTTACCTAAGACGATGTCAAAATAGCTGCCTGAAATAACCTAAGTATTAACTATTTCACAAAGCCATAAAATTGGATGTGCATATCTGAGTGTATTCTCAATAGAGAGTAGAATATTTGAGTTTAGGCTTGAACATTCCCTGACTGCATAAGTTGCATGTGCAGGTGGCTCAAACTCCCATGACGTCTACTGCTATGCAGTTTTTACCACTTTCTCAACCAAAACCTATGGCTTCATGGGGACATTCCTTATTAGTAGTTCACATAGAAGGAAAATCTTAATCCAAGACTACAGATAGTTGTATACCATGTATCGGCACTAGTCCAAAGTGAACTGATGTAACATTACAGCCCTCCTTAAAGATGATCTAAAAAAGAATAGGGAAGGAAAGTCTTTTCAGTAAGCAGAATTTCCTCTCCTCAAAAGTTCTTTCCAAGGTATTGCTAGAGATATGGAAATATGTACAATTTATGAGAAGAGGTTAATGGCTTATCTAGTTTCTTAAGGACTATGAAAGATCAAGATGGGCTACTGATGACAGAGAGGTGTAGGAGAGAAGTATGTGGATGGACCTCTCAGAACAGGTAGAGAGTGTGAGAATATTATGCCTATAGGAATGAATGCCTATCAAAGAGCACCTACTGCAGGAGTAGTTCTTTTTTTTAAAAAAAAAAAAAGGTCTTTTTTTTTTAATTTATTCGACAGAGATAGAGACAGAGAGAGTGAACACAAACAGAGGGAGTGGGAGAGGAAGAAGCAGGCTCATAGCAGAAAAGCCTGATCTGGGGCTCGATCCCATAACGCTGGGATCACGCCCTGAGCTGAAGGCAGACGCTTAACCGCTGTGCCACCCAGGCGCCCCAAGGAGTAGTTCTTAATAATAAGGTAGACAAGCTGACTCATCTTGTGGATGTCAGTAAACCTCTTTGCCCACCATATCCTTGCCCAGTGGGCTTATGAACAAAGTGGCCATGATGGAAGAGATCGTAATATATAGGCTTTACAATAACTCCTCTGTATCAAAGTTTCTCTCCTTGCTAATAATCAACATGCCAACAGCAGAAACAAACTCTTAGCTCCTGTTTTGACACTACGTTATCATGCTGTTCTCTGAGGGAACCTTCCAGCCATTTGGAGTCAGGTCGATTATATAACCCATGATGGGGAGGGATAAATGATGGGTGTCTTTGGAATAGGCACTTACCTTGATGTGAATCTGCCTTCTTGGCCCACAATGCTTATGTCAGTACCACTACCCATGAGATTACTTACTGTCATAGTAGTCAATTTTATATTGCTTCTGACCACAAAGCTCATTTTACAATAAAATAAATGTAATTGACTTACATCCATTACCATGTGCCCTATTGTTGACCTTACAGGTAGCATACTAGGGACTCAGAAGACACAATCTGGGAGGTGAAGTTTAGTTGCTTGGGATTGGCAATCAATGTACGTATTATTTTACTCACAGCCAGAGTAATTGAGTCTGGGAATCAATAAGTTGAAATAAGAGTCACTTCTTTTACTATTACACTAAATATCTTACAACAGTTTTGTTTCCCATCTCTACAGTTTTGTGCTCTGCTGGTTTAAAAGTCTTGGTATCTAAGAGGAAAAAGCCCCCATTAGGGATACAGTAATGCCTTCTGACCATTAGACTCCTTATTTCACAACTCAACAAGTCGGGAAGATCCATTTGTGGAATCCAGGGCATTCTTTGGAGTACCTCTTAATACTTTTATATGTAAGCCAATAAAACCAAGAACTCTGATCAGCTGAGGGCAAGGGGACTATGGAATGTATAATAAAAGAATGAAATTGGAAATATAAACTATGTCTTTATAACAGTTACAGGAATGAGGCCTGTGACTGAAATGCGTATTTTATTCCTTGCTTATGACATATCCATATCTGTTATTAACCAATGTGTTTTTTCCTCTTTCTTGATTTTTATACAGAGTGAGGTTATAATTAGTTGTGCAGTTAAGTCTATATTTTATAGACTATCCAGGACAGATTATGATCAAACTATAAAAGGAATTAGCATTACTTGGAGATTGATAGAGAGTGGCATTTTTTTTTTTTTTTTTGGTGAGGAGGTGGTATTGGGAGACAATATGAAAGCAACTTCTTTGATATAAGAGACAAAATCATGATGTTGTTATAGTTGTTGTTTGGAAGCTTAAATATAGGTAGAAGGGCTTATACAGATACTGAATAACCAAAAGGATGAACAGCACTGGATATTGTATATGGGTTCACAAGCCCACACCTACCCTTTTATTTCTATCCAATACTTCTAGTGTTGGAGGCCTGCCAATTGGTTTCTACTTATGTCAGAAGAAGTAAGGAAAGAGATTCATTTTGTTTGTTTGTTTGTTTTCTGCTTTTGGCAGCAGTGTCTTCAGTAGTGTGGATGCCTGGAATTCTGCTCAGTTTCAGAAGTGGTTCCAGAAGCAAAGGTGTTCTCTCAGTTTGTTCACCTCCTTGTCTCTAATGATCATTTTCTACATGTCACTTTAGCCACCAACTCCCATTATTCACTTGACTGTTTCATTCACAAGTAGAGCCTCAGTATAAAGTATATTACACTCTGATCACCACCTTCTACTTTTTTTTTCTATCTGGTACACTCTACTGCTAATATTTAAGCATTTACTGTATTCTATTTTACCATTAATCCACTGACCCTTCTTGATACCATTTCTCCTAGTCCACATATCTATCACACCTTCATTTCTCATTGACCAACCTTAGATTTCATGATCTACCATTAAAATCATTCCCTTTCAAAAGCCCATAACTACATGTGACTTTTTTTTTCTCCCATTAGTTATCTGACAAGCTCACCTGGTTAAACCCAACTGTCAACCTAATTCCTGCTTAAATGTAATTGAATATATAACTGAAGAAAAAATAGCCATGCTGACTGACCTACTTTAAATTCGTATTCTGAAATGGGTACTTAATGCTGCCTCATAATTTTTCCAACTTTTCTTAATGTGTTTGTTTTCCATATTTCAGTTTCTTTTCTCACTTTACACTTCCCACATCTCTTTCCCCATCACTGTCAGCTGATGACCTTCCATTATATTTCACTGAAAAGTGGAAGCAAACCCAACTGAACCCCATCTTCCCACTACCAAGCTCCCTGCACCTATACCTGTACAGTTTCTCTTCCCCCCTTTTTTTAATTGAGAGAGATAATGAGAGAAAAAGAGAGTGTGAGTGGGGGTTGGGAAAGGGGTAGAGGGAGAGAAAGAGAGGAAATTTTAAGCAGCCTCCATACCGAGCATGGAGCCTGATGCAAGACTTGATCTCATGACTCCAGAACATGAGCTGAGCTGAAATCAAGAATTGGACACTTAAACAACTGAGCCACCCAGGTGCCCCTATCTTCCCTTTTCTTATGACATATGAGGTGTCACTGTTCCTATCAAAGACCAGTTTTTCATTTGTACTCTGTATTCTGCCTTCTCTAATATTTTAAGGACTTTATTCCAGCCACTATCCTCCTTTATTTCTCTCTCTACCAAAGCCCATTAAGATACAGAAATGATCTAGTATCTCCTCCTTTGATCTTACATCTATCTCCAGGCAACACCCTTTTATCTCTATTTCCTTTTTTTCTTTTTTCAGAACATTTTGAAAGAGTGTCTGTAGTCATTGTTTTACTTTTTCATTGTCCCCTCCAGAATCTATTCTGATTGGGATTTCATCCTCTCTAACTCACTTAAACTACTCTTGTCGAAGTCACGGATTAATATTTGAGGGAAATGGCAAATTCTATGTTTTGTAAAACTATTACTTCCCCTTTCTCATCTTTTTAAATATCAGAACCTCAATACTTTCTTTAAAATTCTCTCTTTGGCCTCCTTGGCAGTCTGTAGCCCTGATATGTTTTATCATTTTTGTTTTGTTTTGTTTTATCTTCACTGATTTTTCTAAATTCTACTTGGCTTGAGTTGCAATTAAAGGGAAGATGTTAGAGCACTCTATGTCTTAGTTATATTGTCCTTTATCTACCTTCTACCTAGGCTATCTCTTGTCACTTTTATTGATATTCATGTTTGTACACTTATATTTATTCTCTAGCCCAGACCTCCTTTCTGAATTCCAGCCTTATATATCCAGCTCACTACTTGAAATCCGATGCTAATAAGTGTTTCCAACTTAATCACAGCTAATATAAAACTCTTGATTGCCACCACATTTTAAACCTATTGTTGTTGAAATCCTTATCATTTGAGTAAATAGCACTGCCATCTATCCAGCTGCTTGAACCCAAAATCTATGTTTTTCCTGTCATCTCATTATCATAATCAATTCATCTCTTATTTTCACTTGAAAATATCCAACCTGTCATCAATCAGTATTATACTACCCCCAGAATGTATCTTGAATCCACCAGTCTCTCTCCATCTCTACTATATCCTATTCCAAAACACCACCACCTCTCATTTGGTATATTTTGTCAGTCTCATAACAGCTCTTCCTGCATAAGAGTAGGAGCAGGGGGGAATGAAGGCAAGATGGCAGAATCGTAGGGGGCCTCATTTCATCTGATCCCTTGAATTTAGCTAAATAACTATAAAACCATTCTAAACATCCATGAATTTAGCCTGAGATGTAAGGGGAAAAATGTATCTGAAACTCTACAGGTAGAAAAGCAACTGCTTTTTGCAAGGTAAGAGGTGAAAAGAAGTGAATCTGAGGGGAGATATGGGAAGATAAATGGAGGGGGGAGCCTCCATAAGCCAGCTACTGGAAAGTGATATAGCCCTGGAGAGCAAAATAATAACCCTTAGAAATCTGCTCTAATGAGAGACATCGCTGTCTAAAAGGGACTCAGGGGATGAAAAGGGCAGAATTCTAGGTGGGTCAGTGTGGTCTCAGGATCCCAGGAGTCACAGAACTAACCGGGGTGCCTGAGCCAGTAGAGTGCCCAAACAGTAAAGAAGAGAAACTGGTTACAGTCAGTGAGCCCGAGAGGGGGCTTTCAGCTTGGATCACCATAAACTGCAAGCAGGGCTAATCAGGTGACCACTTTCTGCCAGGGCACCCTGCAATGGACTGGAATGCAGGGACCATCTGCCCTCCCTAGGAGGGGCAGAATGGGTAGCACTTGATTCCCAGAACTGTTCAGAGCCAGGGGCCTACAAAGGGCAGTAATGCAGGAACCTCAGACTCCCTCTGGGAGGATCACTGTGGGCACACACCACAGGAGTCTGTGGAGTTTGGCACACACAAAAGTGAAGACTGTTTGCCCCCAGAGAATTTACAGAAGATGGGGTGCCATGATCTTTCAGCTCCAGGGCTGGAGATTGGGACATGGCCCATTTTTATTTTGATCCTCTAAAGAGATGCAGAAAGCTGTCAGGGAACAAAAGCCACATAGAGACCAACTTACACAGAACCCAGGCCCCTGGTAAGGGGTAGTGCAACACCACCCAGTCAAAGACACCTAAGAAGCAGCACAGCATGCCCCTCCCCCAGAAGACCAACTGAAAGAGATCCATGGCCAACCTTAAATTTAATGATTTACCATTAAAATTATTCCCTTTCAAAAGCCTGTAACTACCTGTGACTTTTTTTTCTCCTATTAGTTATCTGACAAGCTCACCTGGTCTACCTAATTCCTGCTTAAATGTAATTGAATATATAACTGAAGAAAAAATAGCAATGCTGACTGGCCTACTTTATATAAAGTGAGGTTCACAAGTTTACAGATCCCACAAGACTAAAACTTCAGCTCTAGGGGAAAATGGTATATTGAACTCGAAATTTTTTTCTCATGATTCATTTATCTTTCAGTCTAAAATTATCATTTTTCCTTTTTTTTTACTTTTCAACAAGTTTGTTATTTTATCAACTCTTTAAGTCACTTCTTAACTTTTCTTTTTTACATCTACGTTGCATTTTTGGCCTCCTTTCACTCTATTCAATTTTATTTGTGTGTGTGTGTATGTTTTGCTTCCTTTGTAATTTTGATATTTAGTGTCTTCTAACACACAGGACAAAACTCACTCAGGAACAAATGGATCATCCTGTTTTGTCCACCCTGTGAGATTATATTCTCTTCCCCACCCCATTGTTTTGTTTTGCTTTGTTTTTGTTTGCTTTTCTGTTTTGGTTTCTGACCTCTTCAGATTTCTCTAGTGTGTATTATGCTTGGGTCGTGGTTGATATTTTTGATTCTACTCATTCACTCATTTACTCTTCTCTGGGCAAAAAGACTAGAAGGAGGAATTCACAACAAAAGAAAGAATCAGAGTAATAATCTTCCCACAGATCTAATCACTATGGATAAAAGTAAGATGTCAGAGATGGAATTCAGGATAACAATTATAAAGTTACTATATGGGCTTTAAAGAAAGCATAAAAACACTAGAGAATCTCTTAGTGCAGAAATGAGATCTAATCAGGCCAAAATTAAAAATGCTATAACTCAGATGCAGTCTAAATTGGATGCTCTAGCAGCTAGGGTTATGAGGCAGAAGAGAGAGTAAATGATTTAGAGAACCATCTGATGGATAGGAAAGAAGTTGAGAAAAAAAGAAAAACAGCTAACTGTCCATGAAGAAAAGATTCAAGAAATCAGTAATGCCATGAAATGTACTGTCAGAATTATTGGGTTTGCCTAAGGGTGAAAGGAGAAAACCCAGAAGGCATATTTGAGCAAGTCATAATTGGGAACTACCCTAATCTGGGAAAGAAAACAAGAATTCATGGCCAAGAGGAAGAGAGGACCCCTTCCAAAAATCCATAAAAATACACATCAAAACCCTGATATATAATAGTGAAGCTTGCAA
Organism: Ailuropoda melanoleuca; assembly: GCF_002007445.2. Taxonomy (NCBI): domain Eukaryota; kingdom Metazoa; phylum Chordata; class Mammalia; order Carnivora; family Ursidae; genus Ailuropoda; species Ailuropoda melanoleuca. The sequence continues at coordinate 40,339,067 of NC_048225.1, forward strand.
ATTCAGAGACAAAGAGACAATCTTAACAGCAGTTCAAGAAAAGGACGTCCTACCCTACAGAGAGAGGAACATCAGACTAACATCAGACTTATCCACAAAAACTTGGCAGGCCAGAAAGGGCTGCCAAGACATATTCAGTGTACCAAATGAGAAGAACATGCAGCCAAAAATACTTTATACAGGAAGGCTGTCATTCAGAATGGAAGAAGAGATAAAGAGCTACCAAGACAGATGGAAATTGAAAGAATATGTGAACACCAAACCAGCCCTGCAAGAAATATTAAGGGGACCCTCTAAGTGAAGAGAGCTCAAGAGTAACATAGACCAGAAAGAAACAGAGACAATCTACAGAAACAGGAACTTTACAGCCAATACAATGGCCTTCCAATAGTTATTCTGAATGTAATTGGGCTAAAAGCTCCAATCAAACAACACAGGGTATAAGATTGGTTAAAAAAGTGAGACCTATCCATATGCTGTCTAGAGGAGACTCATTTTAGACCTAAAAGCACCTCCATACTGAAAGTGAGGGGGTGGAGGAGATAGGTAATGATAATGGACCTCAAAATAAAGCTGGGGTAGCAATCCTAATATCAGAAAATTAGATTTTAAAACAAAGACTGCAGTAAGAGATGAAGAGGGACATTATATCACTTAAAGGGTCTATCCAATAAGAAGATCTAACAATTACAAATATTTATGCCACCAACACAAGAATAGACAATTATATAAGCCAATTAATAAATAAATAAATAAACACATGATAAATAATACATTAATAATACATTAATAATAAGGGACTTTAACACCCCACTCCCAGAATGGACAGATAATCTAAGCAGAAGATCAACAAAGAAACAAGGACTTTGAATGATACACTGGACCAGATGGGCTTCAGAAATACATACAGAACATTCCATCCTAAAACAACAGAATACTCATTCTTCTCCAGTGCACATGGAATATTCTCCAAAATAGACCACATATTGGGTCACAAATCAGGTCTCAACTGCTACCAAAAGATTGAGATTAATGCCTACATATTTTCAGACCACAATACTTTGAAACTTGAACTCAATCACAAGAGGAAATTTGGAACAAACTCAAAGACTTGGGGGTTAAAGAGCATCCTGCTGACAAAGGAATGGGTGAACCAAGAAATTAAAGATGAATTTTTTAAAAATCCAAGGAAACTAATGAGAATGAAAACATATATTTTTAAAAACTTTGGGATACAGCAAAGTTAGTCTTAAGAGGGAAGTACATAGCAATACAAGCCTCTCAAAAAATTAGAAAATCTCAGATACACAAGCTAACCTTACACCTAAAGGAAATGGAAAAAGAAGAGCAAATAAAGCCTAAACCAAGAAGGAGAAGAAAAATAATAAAGATTCAAGCAGAAATCAATGAAATAACAACCAAAAGAACAATAGAACAGATCAATGAAACTAGAAGCTGATTCTTTGAAGAATTGATAAGATTGATAAACCCCTAGCCAGACTTCTCAAAAAGAGAAGAGAGGGGACCCAAGTTAATAAAATCATGAATGAAAGAGGAGAGATCACGACCAACACCAAGGAAATACAAACAACTTTAAGAACATATTATGAGCAATTATATAACAACAAATTAGGCAATCTGGAAGAAATGGATGGATTCCTGGAAACTTATAAACTACCAAAACAGAAACAGGAAGAAAGAGAAAACCTGAACAGTTCCATAACCAGCAAGGAAACTGAAGCAGTAATCCAAAATCTCCCAACACACAAGAGTCTAGGGCCAGATGGCTTCCCTGGGAAATTCTACCAAACATTTAAAGAAGAACTAATACCTATTCTTCTGAAGCTGTTTCAAAAAATAGAAAGGGAAGGAAAACTTTCAAACTCATTCTATGAGGCTAGCATTACATTGATCCTGAAACCAAAGACCCCATCAAAAAGGGAATTATACACCAACATCCTTGATGAACATGGATGCCAACATTCTCACCAAGAGACTAGCCAATAGTATCCAACAGTCCATTAAAAGGATTATTCACCATGACCAAGTGGGATTTATTCCTGGGGTACAAGGTGGTTCAACATTTGCAAATCAATCAACATGATAGGTCACATTAATAAAAGAGAGTACAAGAATCATATGATCCTCTCAATTGATGCAGAAAAAGCATTTGACAAAATATAGCATCTTTTCTTGATTACAACTCTTCAAAGTATAGGGATAGAGGGAACATGCCTCAATATCATAAAGGCCATCACAAAAAGCCCACAGTGAATATCATTCTCAATGGAGAAAAACTGAAAGCTTCTCCTTTAAGGTCAGGAATACATCAGGGATGCCCACTCTTACCACTATTGTTCAACATGGTACTAGAAGTCCTAACCTCAGAAATCACACAACAAAAAGAAATTAAAGGCATCCAAATTGCCAAAGAAGAATTCAAACTCTCACTTTTCTCAAATGACATAATTTTTTATGTGGAAAACCCAAAGTCTCCACCCCAAAATTGCTAGAAATCATACAGCAATTCAGCAATGTTGCAGGATACAAAATCAATTCAAGGAAATCAGTTGCATTTCTGTACACTAACAATGTGACTGAAGAAAGAGAAATTAAGGAATCAACCCCATTTACAATTGCACCAAATAGCATAAGATGCTCAGGAATAAACCTAACCAAAGAGGTAAAGGATCTGTACTCTAAAAACTATAGAACACTTATGAAAGAAATTGAGGAAGATGCAAAGAAATGGAAATATATTCCATTCTCATGGATTGGAAGAATAAATATTGTGAAAATGTCTGCTACCCAGAGCCATCTACACATTCAATGTAATCCCTGTCACAATACCATCGACATTTTTCACAGAGCTGGAACAAACAATCCTAAAATTTGTATGGAACCAGAAAAGACCCTGAATAGCCAGAGGAATGTTGAAAAAGAAAACCAAAGCTGGGAGCATCACAATGCCTGACTTCAAGCTATATTACAAAGCCGTGATCATCAAGAGAGAATGGTACTGGCACAAAAACATACATATAGGTCAGTGGAACAGAATAGAGAGCCCAGATATGGACCTTCAACTCTATGGTTAACTTATCTTTGACAAAGCATGACAAAGCAATGGATAAAAGAATATCTCTTTAACAAATGGTGTTAGGAAAATTAAGACAGCCCCATGCAGAATGAAGCCTGACAACTTTCTTACACCATACCCAAAGATAAACTCAAAATGGATGAAAGGCTGCAATGTGAGACAAGAATCCATCAAAATCCTAGAGGAGAACACAAGCAGCAATGTCTTTGACTTTGGCTGCAGCAGCTTCTTGCAAGACACAACTCTAAAGGCAAGGGAAACAAAAGTAAAAATGAACTATTTGGACTTCATTAAGATAAAAAGCTTCTGCACAGCAAAGGATACAGTCAACAAAACTAAAAGGCAACCTAGAGAATGGGGAAGATATTTGCAAATGACATAATAAAGGGCTGGTATCCAAGATCTATAAAGAACTTCTCAAACTCAACACCCAAAGAACAAATAATCAAGTGAAAAAATAGCCAGAAGACAAGAACAGACAATTATCCAAAGAAGACACACAAATGGCCAACAGACACATGAAAAAACACTCCACATCACTTGCCATCAGGAAAATAGAAATCAAACCACAATGAGATACCACCTAACACCAGTTAGAATGGCTATCACAAACAAAAAAATGTTGGTGAGGATGTGGAGAAAGGGGGACTCTCTTACACAGTTGGTGGGAATGCAAGTTGGTATAGGTACTCAAAAACAGTATGGATATTTCACAAGAAGTTAAAAATAGAGCTACCCTAAGATCCGGCAACTGCTCTCCTGGATATTTACCCCAAAGATACAGATGTAGTGAAAAGAAGGGGAACCTGCACTCCAATGTTCATAGCAACAATGTCCACAATAGCTCAACTGTGAAAGGAAGCGAGATGCCCTTGAACAGATGAATGGGTAAAGAAGATGTGATTTATATATACAATAGAATATTACTAAGCCATCAGAAAGGATGAATATCTACCATTTACATCAACGTGGATGGAACTGGAGGGTATTATGCTAAGTGGCATAAGTCAATCAGAGAAAGACAATTGTCATATGGTTTCACTCATATGCAAAATATAAGAAATAGTGCAGAGGATCATAGAGGAAGTGGGGGAAACTGAATGGGAAGAAATTAGAGAAGGAGACAAACCACGAGAGACTCTTGACTCTGAGTAAAAAAACTGATGGTTGCAGAAGGGGAAGAGGGTGGGGGGATGGGGCAACTGGGTTATGGGCATTAAGAAGGGACTCGATGTGGGGCGCCTGGGTGGCACAGCGGTTAAGCATCTGCCTTCGGCTCAGGGCGTGATCCCGGCGTTATGGGATCGAGCCCCACATCAGGCTCCTCTGCTGTGAGCCTGCTTCTTCCTCTCCCACTCCCCCTGCTTGTGTTCCCTCTCTCGCGGGCTGTCTCTATCTCTGTCAAATAAATAAATAAAATCTTTAAAAAAAAAAAAAGAAGGGACTCGATGTGATGAACAATGAGGGTTACATGCCACTGATGAATTATTGAATACTACACCTGAACTAATGGTGTACTATATGCTGGCTAATTGAATTTAAATGTAAAGAAAATAAACATTACAATTTATAACATCAAAAAAATAGTTGGAGCAGTGATTCAAACCTATTTGTTTGATTTCACAGTTCCTGATCCTCTGTTATATGATCAACAAAAACAATGCAGGTGTAAAATCAACAATAAAAGTGGAGGGTCATACCTGTAGGGAGTGAAGTGTTACAGGAGTTAGCTAATAGGCAGCAAATCACATATTTATCTAGGGATGCTTCACTAAGGGTCCAACTGCTAACTAAGAGAGAGGTTAAGTTATTTAAATATGAAGATGCATATAGCAACTGGAAGTAAGTAGCAAAATGAAGTATTAGAGGGCATTAGCAAATCCCAAGAGGAAGAAAATAAGGAGTCTGATTGACTGTCTTTCCTTAGTTAAGGTTTAAATATTGACTGAAGGCAGGAAGTTGACCTGACGGGTGCTGCTGAAAGACACATGGTTGATGAAATGCTTTTGAAATGTGTTTAGAAAATAGGTTGCATTCAAAATGAAAGGGACATTTTTTCATGTGTCTGTTAGCCATTTGTATGTCTTCATTGGAAAAGTGTCTGTTCATATCTTCTGTCCATTTTTTGATTTGTTTATTTGTTACTTGTGTATTGAGTTTGAGAAGTTCTTTGTAAATCTTGGATACCAGTCCTTTTTCTGTAGTGTCCTCTGCAAATATATTCTCCCATTCTGTGGGCTACCTCTTAGTTTTTTTGACTGTTTCCTTGGCTGTGCAGAAGCTCTTTATCTTGATGAAGTCCCATAAGTTCATTTTATCTTTTGATTCTCTTGCCTTTGGAGATGTGTCATGAAAAGGTTGCTTTGACCTATGTCGTATAGGTTGTTGCCTATGTTCTCCTCTAGAATTTTGATGGATTCCTGTCTCACATCGAGGTCTTTCATCCATTTGAAGTTTATCTTTGTGTATGGTGTGAGAGAGTGGGCAAGTTTCATTCTTTTGCATATGAGATGTCCAATGTTCCCAGCACCATTTATTGAAGAGACTGTCTTTTTTCCACTGGATGTTTTTTCCTGCTTTATCAAAAATTAGTTGCCCAAAGAGCCGAGGGTACATTTCTGGGTTCTCTATTCTGTTCCATTGGTCTATGTGTGTGTTTTTGTGCCAGTACCATGCTGTCTTTGTGATCACAGCTTTGTAGTACAGCTCAAAATCCGGCATTGTGATGCCCCCAGCTTTGTTTTTCCTTTTCAACAGTTCCTTGGAAATTCAGGGCCTTTTCTGTTCCATACAAATTTAAGGACTATTTGTTCTAGTTCTTTGAAAAATGTCATTGTTATTTAGATCGGGATAGCATTGAAAGTGTAGATTACTTTGGGTAGCATGGACATTTTAACTATGTTAATTCTACTGATCCATGAGCATGGAATATTTTTCCATCTTTTTATGTCTTCTTCAATGCCTTTCAGGGAAATTCAAATCAAAACCACACTAAGATACCACCTTACGTCAGTTAGAATGGCAAAAATAGACAAGGCAAGAAACAACAATTGCTGGAGAGGATGTGGAGAAAGGGGATCCCTCCTACATTGTTGGTGGGAATGCAAGTTGGTACAGCCACTCTGGAAAACAGTGTGGAGGTCCCTTAAAAAGTTAAAAATTGAACTACCCTATGACCCAGCCATTGCACTACTGGGTGTTTACCCCAAAGATACAGACGTAGTAAAGAGAAGGGCCATATGCACCCCAATGTTCATTGCACCATTGTCCACAATAGGTAAATTGTGGAAGGAACCGAGATGCCCTTCAACAGATGACTGGATTAAGAAGCTGTGGTCCATATATACAATGGAATATTACTCAGCTATCAGAAAGAACGAATTCTCAACATTTGCTGCAACATGGACGGCACTGGAGGAGATAATGCTAAGTGAAATAAGTCAAGCAGAGAAAGACAATTATCATATGATTTCTCTCATCTATGGAACATAAGAACTAGGATGATCAGTAGGGGAAGAAAGGGATAAAGAAAGGGGGGTAATCAGAAGGGGGAATGAAACATGAGAGACTCTGGACTATGAGAAACAAACTGAGGGCCTCAGAGGGGAGGGGGGTGGGGGATTGGGATAGACCAGTGATGGGTAGTAAGGAGGGCACGTTTTGCATGGTGCTTGGGTGTTATACACAACTAATGAAACATCAAACTTTACATCAGAATCCGGGGATGTACTGTATGGTGACTTACTTAATATAATAAAAAATCATTAAAAAAATAAAAATAAAAATAGCAGCTGAAGTTTAAAAAAACAAAATGAAAGGGAAATGAGAAACTACATTTTTTTAAATCAGTAGGGACATATTCTCAAAATAATGCTTAGAATTTCAATTAATTTCAATTAAGCTAACATTTCAAGATTTTGGCAAGAGATCACATGCATTTCTTAATGTTAAATTGTGGTTCTAGTGCTCCAAAGGTTCTAATTGTGGACCACAAAGTACTGAAAAATAATTAACAAAAACTACCAGCCCTTCTCAGTAGATTCCCACACCTATCTTACGAGTCCACTCTGCCTTGGCAATTTTTAAATCTTGGAATGTCCTAAGGTATTGTACTGATAATTTTCATAAGATAAAGTTACTCTGCTCACACACAGGAGAATTTAATAAAATCAGAGTTACACATAAAATGAAATAAGCAATATCACATGCTGGAAAGATTTTGGTCCTATTTTATTGATTCAGAGTAGAAGCAGAAGAGAAGAAATCATAGGATGAGGGGTGTTCAGACAAGGATGCATGATAGCTTTCCTAGATGACACCCCTACCTCTTTTCTGTGTATTGATGGCTTTATCTCCACCAGCATCAGGAATGATGGTTGAGTACCTTTGATTAGTGAGTTATGTAGTCTTAAATCGTAGGCTCATTGGAGAGTCAGCAACAAATTAGTTGAACAAAGTCTCTGCTTTCATGAGGCTTACACTCTACTGGAGGGACAGACAATAAACAAAGTCTCAATATAGGTTCTTACATAATATTAAAGTTGTGCTAGAAAGATTCTTTTATTATAAATAGTTAATATATTAGTTCAATCACATACATTGGTGTGACTTTACTTCTCTGATTCTTTCCAAAGAGACAACTCTCTGGAAAAGATCCAAATAGCGGGAGGAGTAGAGAAAGAATATAATGGCTCTAAAAATCTTAGTTTTGCCAGACAGCATCAGGTAGAAAACAGATGCAGAAGTTAAAAGATCCTTAAGTAAAGCTTTCAGTAAGTGTGGCTATTGCAGTTTCAGCTGTGTTGACCTTTTCTACAATATTGTTGCATTTACCTGTTTCAGGTGCTGACTGGATCATAATGACATTACACTGAGACATTTTTTCAAGTTGAGTAGCCTGACATTTTGCTTCAAGTTCATGGAGCACCCATAATACCTACTTTGGCTATAAAATGACACCTAGCTCACTGCAAGCCACCTCTCCTTACCAGAGACTTTCATAGAAGTTTGTGCATCAGGTAGATCTGAGAAGTTGTCGTGCCTGCATAAACCTGAACACAGCTTAAGTATAAGAAAAGGAGAATTACAATATGATATAAACACTAAATTCTACCTCCGAAATTAATAATGCCCTATGTTAATTAAAATGAATTTAAATTAATTTTTTTAAAAAATATTCATTTTAGAATCAGAGAAATAATTAAACTATACACATGCCTAAAAAAGGCCTAAGAAAAGTTTTCTAATTAAATTCACTCTCAGATTTGATTTAGGGCTTATTAGGTTATCAACATCCACTTTTGTCATCACACATTAGGTCAAAACATATGAATGGAGTGAATCAAAAAGCCATCATGCCCTGAGAAGTATCTAATCAATTTCCTTGAACAATATAGAGATCAAAATCTTATTATGTCAAGAGTACATTTACTAGTTGGAAAGAAAGGAGTAGTGTTTTAGCTCTTTTTTTTAAAACTCACCCATTTCAAGAACATAAACTATTTGACAATGTTCAATTTTTGACATTTAATTTCAAGCTTGGGGAAACAAAGCTCTGTGGCTTGTATATGAACTTAGGGTTTTGGTTAAATATTTATCCTGTCTAACTGATAGAAGTATACCTTTAGGTTATAGAATTACAGAGATATATTATTATATTCACAATTATTTAAAACACTAGTTATTTTTAAAATTTCACAATATTTATTTAAAATTCAGACTGAAAGTAAAGGGATGGAATACCATCTTTCATGCCAATGGACCTCAAAAGAAAGCTGGGGTAACAATTCTCGTATCAGACAGATTGGATTTTAAACTAAAGACTATAGTTAGAGATAGAGAAGGGCACTATACTATTCTTAAGGGATGTATCTAACAAGTGGATATGACAATTATAAATATATATGCCCCCACCAGGGGAGCAGCAAGGTACACAAGCCAACTCTTAACCAGAATAAAGACACATAGGTGCCTGGGTAGTGCAGTTGTTAAGTGTCTGCCTTCGGCTCAGGGCGTGATCCCGGGGTTCCAGGATCAAGTCCCACATTGGGCTCCTCGTCTGGGAGTCTGCTTCTTCCTCTCCCTCTCACCTGCTGTGTTCCCTCTCTTGCTGGCAGTCTTTCTGAAATATAAATAAATAAAATCTTTTAAAAAAGAAGAGAGACAAATAGTTAAAAATACGTTAATAGTAGGGGACCTCAACACTCCACTAGCAGCAATAGATAGATCATCTAGCAGATGAATAAACAAGAGCTTTGAATGACATACTAGATGAGTTGGACCTCATAGATATATATAGAACACTACACCCCAGAACCAAAGAATACTCATTCTATTCTAATGCCCATGGAACATTCTCAAGAATAGACCATGTTCTGGGTCACAAAACAGGTCTCAACCAATACCAAAAGACTGAAATTATTCCCTGAATATTCTCAGACTTTGAAATTGGAACTCAACCACAAGGAAAAATTTGGAAGAAACTCAAACACGTGAAGACTAAGAAACATCCTGCTCAGGAATGATTTGATAAGCCAGGAAATCAAAAATCAATTTAAACAATTTATGGAGACCAACAAGAATGAAAACACAATGGTCCAAAGCCTATTGGACACTGCAAAGGCAGTCCTAAGGGGAAAATACACAGCCATCGCAGCCTCACTCAAAAGCATAGAAAAATCTAAAATGCAGTTTTTATATTCTCACCTCAAGAAGCTGAAACAGCAACAGAGTAATAGGCCTAGTCCATGCAGAAGAAAGCAGTTGATCAAGATTAGAGCAGAGATCAATGAATTAGAAACTAGGAGCACAGTAGAGCAGATCAACAGAAATACAGGCAGGTTCTATGAAAGAATAAATAAAATTGACAAACCACTGGCAAGACTTATCCAAAAGAATAGAGAAAGGACCCAAATTAATAAAATTATGAATGAAAAAGGAGAGGTCACAACCAACACCACTGAAATAGGAAGGATTATTAGAAACTGTTATCAAAAGCTTTATGCCAATAAATTAAGCAATATGGAAGATATGGAGACCTTCCTGGAAACCTATAAACTATGAAGACTGAAACAGGAAGAAATTGATTTTTTAAACAGACGATAAGTATGAAGAGATTGAAACAGTGATTAAAAACCTTCCAAAAACACACACACACACACAAAAACCCAAAACGTGAGGGCATGACCGATTCCACAGGGAATTCTACCAAACATTCAAAGAAGAAATAATACCTATTCTCCAGAATCTGTTTCAAAAAATAGAAACAGAAGGAAAACTACCAAACTCATTCTATGAGGCCAAGATTACCTTGATCCCCAAACCAGGCAAAGACCCATCAAAAAGGAGAATTACAGACCAACTCCCTTGATGAAAATGGATGCCAAAATTGTCAAAAAGATACTTGCTAATGGAATCCAACATACATTAAAAGGATTATCCAACATCACCAAGTGGGATTCATCCCTGGGATGCAAGGGTGGTTCAACATTTGCAAATCTATCAGTGTGATAAATTATATCACCAAGAAAAGAGCCAAAATCATATGATCCTCTCAATAGATGCAGAAAAAGTATTTGACAAAATACAGCATCCTTTCCTGATTAAAACCCTTCAGAGTGTAGGGATAGAGGGTACATTCCTCAATCTCATAAAAACCATCTATGAAAAGCTTACAGCAAATATCATTCTCAATGGGGAAAAGCTGGAAGCCTTTCCCTTAAGGTCAGGAACATGACAAGGATGCCCATTCTTGTGATTATTATTATTAAACATAGTGCTAGAAGTCCTTGCAACAGCAATCAGACAACAAAAAGGGAGAAAAGGTATCCAAATCGGCAAAGTCAAATTGTGTCTCTTTGCAGATGACATGATACTCTATATGGAAAACCCAAAATAATCCATGCCCAAACTATTAGAAGTTAAAGAGGAATTAAGTAATGTGGTGGGATACAAAATCAATGCTCAGAAATCAGTTGCATTTCTATACATGAAAAATGAGACTAAAGAAAGAGAAATTAGGGAACCTGTCCCATTTACAATAGCACCAAGTATCATACATTATCTAGGAATTAACTTAACCTGAGATGTAAAGGATCTATATTCTAGAAACTACAAATCACTCTTGAAAGACATTGAAGAAGACACAAAAAGATNGCATTGAAGAAGACACAAATAGATGGAAAAATATTCCATGCTCATGGATCAGAACAATTAACATAGTTAAAATGTCCATACTACCTAGAGCAATCTACACTTTCGATGCTCTCCCGATCAAAATAACAATGACATTTTTCAAAAACTGGAACAAACGGCCCTTAAATTTGTGTGCAAACAAAAAAAGGCCCTGAATCGCCAAGGAATTGTTGAAATGGAAAAACAAAGCTGTGGGCATCACAATGCCAGATTTCGAGCTGCACTAAAAAGCTGTGATCACCAAGACAGCATGGTACTGGCACAAAAACAGACACATAGACCAATGGAACAGAATAGAGAACCCAGAAATGGACCCTCAGCTCGTTGGGCAACTAATCTTTGATGAAGCAGGAAAAAATATCCAGCGGAAAAAAGACAGTCTCTTCAATAAATTGTGCTAGAAAAATTGGACAGCTACATGCAAAAGAATGAAATTGACCACCCTCTCACAACATACACAAAGATCAACTCCAAATGGATGAAAGACCTCGATGTGAGATAGGAATCCTTCAAAATCCTAGAGGAGAGCATAGGCAGCACCCTCTATGACATCAGCCACAGAAACCTTTTTCATGAGTCATCTCCAAAGGCAAGAGAAACAAAAGAAAAAGTGAACTGGTGAGACTTTATCAAGATAAAAAGCTTCTGCACAGCCAAGGAAACAGTCAAAAAAACTAACAGGCAGCCCCCGGAATGGAAGAATATATTTGCAAATGACACTACAGATAAAAGACTGGTATCCAAGTTCTACAAAGAACTTCTCAAACTCAATACACGAGAAACACATAAACAAATCAAAAAATGGGCAGAAGATATGAACAGACATTTTTCCAATGAAGACATACAAATGGCTAACAGACACATGAAAAAATGTTCAAAATCATTAGCCACCAGGGAAATGCAAATCAAACCACACTGAGATACCACCTTACGTCAGTTAGAAAGGCAAAAATTGACAAGGCAACAAAAAACGATTGTTGGAGAGGATGTGGAGAAATGGGATCCCTCCTACATTGTTGGTGGGAATGCAAGTTAGTACAGCCACTCGGAAACAGTGTGAAGGTCCCTTAAAAAGTTAAAAATGGAGCTACCCTATGGTCCAGCCATCACACAACTGGGTGTTTACCCCAAAGATACAGATGTAGTGAAGAGAAGGGCCATATGCACCCCAATGTTCATAGTAGATTGTCTACAATAGCTAAATTGTGGAAGGAGCCGAGATGCCCTTCAACAGAAGACTGGATAAAGAAGATGTGGTCCATATATACAATGGAATATTACTCAGCTATCAAAAAGAATGATTTCTCTACATTTTCTGCAACATGGACGGCACTGCAGGAGATAATGCTAAGTGAAATAAGTCAAGCAGAGAAAGACAATTATCATATGGTTTCTCTCATCTATGGAACATAAGAACTAGGATGATCAGTAGGGGAAGAAAGGGATAAAGAAAGGGGATAATCAGAAGGGGGAATGAAGCATGAGAGACTATGGACTATGAGAAACAAACTGAGGGCTTCAGAGGGGAGGGGAGTGGGGGATTGGGATAGACCAGTGATGGGTAGTAAGGAGGGCACGTATTGCATGGTGCTTGGGTGTTATACACAACTAATGAAACATCGCTTTACATTGGAAACCAGGGATGTACTGTATGGTGACTAACACAATATAATAAAAAAAAAAATTAAAAAAATAAATAAAGGAAAATAAATAAATAAATAAATAAATAAATAAATAAATAAATAAAATTGGGGAGCCAGATGCCTTAAAATGCTCTAAGAAAAACATTTTTTTGTGTATATATATTTGTGTGTGCTTGCATTTTTCTAGTGTGTGTACACATACACACATATATAAATCTAAATGGGATTATAACATACATATTTTTCTCAATGCTTATTTATGAAGTCATTCATAATGCTTAGCTATCTTAGCTTAATGGATATTTACATATATTATATATATGAACATATATTATATATATTTATTTATGCATATATATATATTCAGAACCCTGAATCCCAAATTATGACCTTTTTCTAATGCTGAAGGCTGATCACTATTTTGAATTTTGTGCTTTTCACATATATTTTGCTATAATTTTGTTACATATATTTCTATAACATTTATAAAATTTTAAGTGATAAGTATCATACTGTTCATGTTTTTCTTTACTTGCTTTTTTCACTCAATATTATGGTTTGGGATTCAATGGCTAGGTCTTTATACCCCAATTTCACTCACCCACCAGACAGAGGCTGGCTGCATGGTAAAATTGTGATTTGGGCAAAAGGGCTTTCTGTGGTTGAGGCTGACACTGAAGGAGCTGACAGCCACTCTTAATTTAAAATTTTATATTTTCTATCATGGAAATTTTCATTAATTTTGATTTTTTCAAATATTTTTCCCATTAAAATATGATCTATCTTAATCACGGAGATTTTTTGGTGCCCCATTAAATTTTGCACCTCAGGCAAGTGGTTAATTTGCCTCATATACCTCAGATTAATCCTGGCCCTGGTTGATGACTTACTCCTTGCAGCTGGGCAGAAAGTACTTTTTCCAAGAGGGGTCTAGCCAGTACATCTTTGTTTCTACCACAAGAAGTGACATTCCCAATGGTGGATTCTTTCCTAGCCTGAGTCACTAAATGAGTATAATGTGGAACAGAGCCTCTAGCTAAACTGCAGAGTGACAAATAAAAATTTTATTGTTTTAAGACCCTGACATTTGGGGGGTTGATAATTCTAGGCCATCTTGACCTGTACAGAAATTGGCACTCAAAGTATGATGACTAACAGCAACCTAAAACATACAAAAAATTGACATTGGCCTAATAATCACAGTGTGGATAGCAAGAAAATTGATTATTAGAGGATGGAAGGATGACAATTCATCTTGTGTAGTGGCAAAACATTGAGTGAAATTAGCACTTTTGGTTTTTTTGGGATAAAGATCTTATATTTAATAAACCTTTTGCCATAGAAGAGGAATCAAAAAAAGGGGTTTTTTTTTGGTCACATGTATTGGTTACTATGTCTGTGTTTGTAAATTCTTAAAAGAAAGGCATGTGCTCAGAAAGAAACTGTGAGTTTATAAGCAAGAATGAAGAGGAATAGAGAGACCCCATAACTCTTGGTTTCAATAAATTAAGGAAGTGCTACTCAATCCTAAACATTAAAAGTCAAAATAGAGACAAGTTAGAAGCAGCATCTCATTAAAATGTGGCCTTTCAGTGAGGATCAAAATCAGGGTATGGATGATATACCCATCTTTAAGGTATCTTAAAACATACCAGAAAAAGCCCAGTAAATTGCACACTTTTAGATTAATATTTATTTTCTCTTAGCACTTTAAAGTTATTATTCTCCTATTTTTTGGCTATGATCTTTGTTACTGAGAAAGGCAGACTATTTTTTTTTCTCTTAGAAGATTTGTATCTTCTTTTTGTTTGCTTTCCTAATCTTTTTGTATTTACTGTCTGAAATTTGATTATGGTGTATTTGGTGTATATTTATTCTTCTTGATCAAATTTTCTTTTTCTGGTAGATTTATTTTCAGATATTATTTCCTCTAATACTGCTTTTTCTGATTCTTAACTTTTGTCTCTTCTGGAATTCCAACTGGATATATATTAGACATTGTTCCATCTTTTAGTTTGCTTACTGCCCTTTTATGTTCTTTTATCTTTTCATGTCTTTGGAACACACTCTGAGTAACATGTTTTTATTTTTATTTTTTTAAATAATATTTTTTTATTATATTTGTTAGTCACCATACAGTACATCCCTAGTTTTTTATATAAAGTTCCATGATTCATTACTTGCGTATAACACTCAGTGCACCATCCAATACGTGCCCTCCTTAATACCCATCACTGACCTATCCCATTCCCCCACCCCCTTCCCCTCTGAAGCACTCAGTTTCTTTCCCAGAGTTCACAGTCTTTCGTGGATCATTCCCCTTTCTGTTTAGCTTCCCTTCATTCTTCCCTTCCTTCCCTACCGATCTTCCTAGCTCTTATGTTCCATAGATGAGAGAAAACATCTAATAATTGTCTTTCTCTGCTTGACTTATTTCACTTAGCATTATCTCCTCCAGTGCTGTCCATGCTGCAGCAAATGTTTAGAAATCATTCCTTTTGATAGTTGAGTAATACTCTATTGAATACATGAACCACAACTTCTTAATCGAGTCATATTTGAAGGGCATCTCGGCTCCTTCCATGATTTACCTATTGTGGACAAAGCTGCTATGAACATTGGGGTGCATATGGCCCTTCCCTTCACTACGTCTGGATCTTTGGGGTAAATTCCAAATAGTGCAATGGCTGGATCATAGGGTAACTCTATTTTTAACATTTTAAGGGATCATTCTTGAGCAGGATGGTTCTTAGTTTCTAAGTATTTGAGTTTCTTCCAATTTTTTCCTTGTGATTGAGTTCCAATTTCAAAGCATTGTGGTCTGAGAATATGCAGTGAATAATTTCAGTCTTTTGGTATCGGTTGATACCTGTTTTGTGACCCAGAACATGGTCTATTCTTGAGAAAGTTCCAAGTACATTAGAATAGAATGAGTATTCTGTTGTTCTGGGGTGTAGGGTTCTATAAATATCTATGAGGTCCATCTGGTCTAGTATGGCATTCAAAGCTCTTGTTTCTTTGTTGATTTTCTGCTTAGGTGATCTACCTATTGCTGATAGTGGAATGTTGAGGTCCCTTACTATTAACCTATTTTTATCTATATGTCTCTTTATAGTGGTTAAGAGTTGACTTGTTTATCTTGCTGCTCCCCTGTTGGGGGCATAGATATTTATAATTGTCATATCCACTTGTTGGATACATCCTTTAAGAATAATATAGTGCCCTTCTGTATCTCTAACTATAGTCTTTAGTTTAAAATCCAATCTATTTGATATGAGAATTGGTACCCCAGCTTTCTTTTGAAGACCTTTGGCATGAAAAATGTTTCTCCATCCCTTCTCTTTCAGTCTAGATGTATCTTTAGGTTCAAAATGAGTCTCTTGTAGACAGCAAATGGATGGGTCATGTCTTTTTAACCAATCTGCAACCCTGTGGCATTTTTATGGGAGCATTTAGGCAATTCACACTGAGAGCATTATTGAGAGATGTGATTTTAATGATGTCATGTTGACTGTTAAGTCTTTGTTTCTATAGATTGTAACTTTCTGTTCTGTATCACTCTTGTAGCCTTTTTACTTTTATAGAACCCCCTTAATATCTCCTGTAGGGCTGGTTTCATGATTACAAAATTGGTCAGTGACTGGCGATTCTGGAAGGTCCTTATCTCTCCATCAATTCTGAATGACAACCTTGCTGGATAAAGGATCCTTGGCTGCATGTTTTTCTCTGAAAGAGCTTTATAAATGCCCCCCCACCCTTTCTCTCATTCCAGGGCTGTGTAGACAGGTCTAACGTAATCCTGATACTTTTGCCTTGGTATGTGAGAAATTTTTTGCCCTGGCCGCTTTCAATACTGTATCCTTGGATCTAATATTTGCGAATTGTACTATGACGTGACGTNTCAGGGCTGTGTAGACAGGTCTAACGTAATCCTGATACTTTTGCCTTGGTATGTGAGAAATTTTTTGCCCTGGCCGCTTTCAATACTGTATCCTTGGATCTAATATTTGCGAATTGTACTATGACGTGACGTGTAGGTTTGTCGTGGTTGAGCTTGGGAGGGGTCCTCTCTGCCTCTTGGACACGAAATCTTGTTTCCTTTTCTAGATTTGGGAAGTTTTCAGCTACAATTTGTTCAAATATCTCTTCTAGACCCCTGTTTTTCTTCACACCCTCGGGGATATCAATGATTCTGACATTGGAATGTTTCTTTGAGTCAGTAATCTCCCGTAACCTACATTTATGAGATTGGATTTTTTTGAGCCAAGTTTCTGCTTTAGCTTTCTCTTCAACCACCCCATCTTCCAATTCACTGATTCGTTCTTTTGCCTCATTTACCCTGGCCGTCAGAGCCTCTAGTTTTGACTGCATTTGATTCATAGCATTTTTAATTTCTGCCCGATTACTCTCATTTCCACCCTTAGAGATTCTGTATTCTCGTTAATATTTTCATTGATATTTTTTTCAAGCCTACACATCATCTTGACCATTGTTACCCTGAACTCCATTTCTGACAATTTAGTTATATCTATACCCATCATTTCTGTGGCAGAGGCCACAGTCTCTGTCTCCTTTCTTTGCTGGGGGTTTCTCCTCATCATCATTATGATGAGGAGAGGTTGCAGTTATGCACAGAGACCAAATTATTGACCAGGACCCATGCAGTGTGCACTTGGTTTATAGGGACCTTAGTGATGTGGGCTTTTTGATTTTTCAGCCTGCCTTCTGGGGAGGGGCCTGCTGCACTGATATTCAGGCAATCTTGTTTGGCGAGAGCTGCACTGTCCCCTGCAAGTGGAGATGGGGTTATTCACAATGTGAACTGGTATTTCCAGTGTTTTCTTCTCTGGCAGCTTTCCCTGGAGGTTTGCTGTGCCTCTTCTGAGAGTCAGAGCAGCAGTGGCCTTATCCCAGCCTCTGTCTCAAAACAGAGAGATCGCAGTCTGCTCTCTCATGAGCTCTTCTGGCCACTTTAACTCTGTTTCTGTTCATGCTGCTAAACCCTACAGCATCCAGGGATGTGTGCCCCACAGCCAGTGTCCGAGCCCTCACTTCCAGGGCAGGCACATCTCTGTCCTTTGTGTTTCTAACACCGCCAGCCGCCAGCCAACCTGTGCACTCTGGAGCTCCATTTCAATGTGGTTCATGCGCACTCTGGAGCCCCAGTTTTCAGACTGGTTGCACACATTCCCAGGCTCACAGACTCAGTCTGCTCTCTCGCGGGTGCCTGTGTGATAGTCCGCTCCCCAGTGCAGGTGATTTCCACTTCCTGGCTCCCGAATGTGTAGGCTCCCCCCCCTTCTGTTTATCTTCCAATATCTGTGCACAGATTCATGGCTCCCTGCTTCATAACTCAATACTCAGTGCTGGAGATGTTCATTTGTAGAGATCCAGATGTATCTTCCTACCTCTCAGGCTGATTCCATGGGTGTTCATGATGGTCTGGTACCTATCCAGCTCAACTCAGGGGACCAGCTGAAAAAGGGGACCCCTACTCCTCCACCATCTTAACTCCTCCCCAGTTCTGAAGAGACTGTTTCCCACTGTATGTTTTTTCCTGCTTTGTCAAAGATTAGTTGTCCAAAGAGCCAAGGATCCATTTCTGAGTTCTTTATTCTGTTCCATTGGTCTATGTGTCTGTTTTTGTGCCAGTACCATGATGTCTTGGTGATCACAGCTTTGTAGTACAGCTTGAAATCAGGCAACATGACACCCCCAGCTTTGTTTTTCCTTTTCAACAATTCCTTGGTGATTTGAGGCCTTTTCTGGCTCCACACAAATTTAAGGGCTATTTGTTCCAGTTCTTTGAAAAATGTCAACAGCTTTATGCCAATAAATTAAACCACCTGGAAGAAATGGATGCCTTCCTAGAAAACTATAAACTACCAAGACTGAAACAAGAAATTGATTTTTTAAACAAACCGATTAATTATGAAGAATTGAAGCAGTGATCAAAAACCTCCCCAAAAACAAGAGTCCAGGGCCTGACAGATTCCCTAGGGAATGCTACCAGACAGTCAAGGAAGAAATAATACCTATTCTCCTGAAGCTGTTTCAAAAAACAGAAACAGAAGGAAAACTACCAAACTCACTTTATTAGGCCAGTATTACTTTGATCCCCAAACCAGGCAAAGACTCCATCAAAAAGGAGAACTACAGACCGATATCCCTGATGAATATGGACACCAAAATTCTCAACAAGATCCTAGATAATAGGATCCAACAGTACCTTGAAAGGATTATCCATCAAAGACCAAGTGGGATTCATCCCTGGGATGCAAGGGTGGTTCAACATTCGCAAATTGGTCAGTGTGATAGATCATATCAACAAGAAAGCATCAAGAAAGATATGATCATCTCAATAGATGCAGTAAAAGCATTTGACAAAATACACCATCCTTTCCTGATTAAAACACTTCAGAGTATAGAGATAAAGGGTACATTCCTCAATTTCATAAAAACTATCTATGAAAAGCCTACAGCAAATATCATTCTCAATAGGGGAAAGCTGGAAGTCTTTCCCTTAAGATCAGGAACACGACAAGGATGCCCACTCTCGGCACTATTATTCAACATAGTACTAGAAGTCCTTGCAAACAGCAATCAGACAACAAAAAGGGATAAAAGATATCTAAATCAACAGAGAAGAAGTCAAACTGTCTTTCTTTTCAGATGACATGATACTCTATATGGAAAACCCAAAAGAATCCACCACCAAACTACTAGAACTTACAGAGCAATTCAGTACTGTGGCGTGATACAAAATCAATGCCCAGAAATCAGTTGTATCCAGTCATCTGTTGAAGGGCATCTCAGTTCTTCCACGATTACCTATTGTGGACAATGCTGCTATGAACATTGGGGTGCATATGGCCCTTCTCTTCACTACATCTGTATCTTTGGGGTAAATACCCAGTAGTGCAATGTCTGGGTCATAAGGTAGCTCAATTATCATATGATTTCTCTCATCTATGGAACATAAGAACTAGGAAGATTGGTAGGGGAAGAAAGGGATAAAGAAAGGGGGAATGAAGCATGAGAGACTATGGACTCTGAGAAACAATCTGAGGGCTTCAGAGGGGAGATGGTGGGGGAATGGGTTAGACTGGTGATGGGTAGTAAGGAGGGCATGTATTGCATGGTGTACTGGGTGTTATACACAACTAATGAATCATCGAACTTTACATCAAAAGCCAGGGATGTACTCTATGGTGACTAACATACTATAATAAAAATTTTTTAAAAAAATCAGTTGCATTTCTATACACGAACAATGAGACTGAAGAAAGACAAATTAGGGAATCCATTCCATTTACAATAGCACCAAAAATCATACATTATCTCAGAATTAACTTAACCAGAGACATAAAGAATCTATATTCTAGGAACTACAGATCACTCTTGAAAGACATTGAAAAGACAAAAAAAGGTGGGAAAATATTCCATGCTCATGGATCAGAAGAATTAACATAGATAAAATGTCTATGCTACCCAGAGCAAGCTACACTTTCAATGCCATCCTGATCAAAATACCAAGGACATTTTTCAATGAACTGGAATGGGCAATAGGTTTTTAAGTCTATTGTCCAGTTAATTAATTTTTCCATTCTTCTATACATTTTTACATTCCAATAATTGTATTTTTTATTTCTGGAGGATTGCTTGGTACATTGTCAAATATGCCTGCTTATAATTATTATTTATTTTTGTTTTACTTATATTTATTTCTATTCAAGTATAATTAATAATAGTTGTATATTAGTTCCAGGTGTACAATGTAATGATTCAAAATTCTATATGTTTTTCTATGTTGACCAAAATAAGTGTATTCTTTTTCTTTTTTTAATGATGATATGTTAGTGACCATACAGTACATCATTAGTTTTTGATGTAGTGTTCCATGATTCATTGTTTGTGTATAACACCCAGTGTTATACCAATGCAATACGTGTCCTCCTTGTACCCAACACCAGGCTAGCCCATCCCCCTACACCCTCCCCTCTAAAACCCTGAGATTGTATATTCTTACTTCCCTTTGTCTATTTTACCCAGACCCCACCCATCACCCCTCTGGCAACCAATGCCTCGTTAGTTTTGATACCATATTATTTCTTGGTCATTTTTTTAAATCTGGCTTTTATTTCCTTAAATGTATTAAATATACATATCTAAAACCTTGAGAGTTCTAATTTTTTGGTCATTGCTGTTATTTCTGCTGACTCTTTCTTAGGTGAATTATTTACTCATGTATTGGTGAATTTTTTTATTGTGTTGTCATAATTAGGTGAACTTGATCTTTGGGAATCTTGAGGAGACTGGATGGAGATTTTCTAATCCAGAAAAGTTTTGATTTATTTCTGTCAGAGGCAAGGGGGAACCTCAAATATGAACAATTTAAGTTTAATTTCTCATATTAAATTTTTTCTTGCTCATTCTGCAGGTTAATTTTTATGTAATTTGTGTTAAAATAATTTATATAATTTATGTTAAAAAGAATCCTGATTTCTTAACATTTTGCCACATTCGTTCCCTATCTATCATCTATCTATCTATCATCTATCTATCTATCATCTATCTATCTATCTATCATCTATCTATCTATCATCTATCTATCATCTCTCTACCTATCATCTATCTATCATCTATCATCTATCTATTCTTTTCAGAACCATTTGTAACAAACTCCAGACATGTTGTATCACCACTCATAAATTCTCCAGTATATATTTCTCAAGAACAAGGACCATCTTCAACATTACCATCATACACTGTCCAAAAGGGAAATAACCATTGATGCAACAATACCATGTAATGTACAGACCCCACTGAAATTTTTCTACCTGTATCAAATCTTTTTTCTTTCTAGTTCAGGATTCATTCCATGATAAAACATTGCACTTCCCTTCATTTTATTTCAACCTGGGCCAATTTCTCAGCCTTCCTGTTAATTTGTTTGATAGGGTTTTTTTTTCCTAATTTTTACCTATTCACATTTTTGGTCATTTCTTCCTCATAGAATAATTAAAATCTCCAGGTACTGGTATAAAAATCTTTGACCCCCTTAAGTCTCCTCTTCTGCATGCTAAATATTCTTATTTTTTTCAGTTGGATCTAATATATCATATTTTCTAGTTTGGTTCTCCATCTTTTAAAGATACTCTAGTTGTTCAAAAATACTCTGGACTTGGTTCTGATGAGAATAAGAGAATATATTTTTGTATGATTTACAACCATACTTTAGAGAATTTTTGGCAATGAAAGACTGTACATGATTATGGAGGATTGCTGGCATAAGAAGGTTGCCTCTTTGCTGTAGTAGGTTAGATTTGTCTTTTTCAGTCCCATCTCAGACCATCAAAAAGTGTTGAAGTTAGTTGGATTAGGGTGATGAGATATCAAAGACTTCTTCCAATATTCATTTTAGTTCATATGCTTACACATTTTACATAGTTATAATTATAGTGTGTATTACAATTTAATTGGTTCTTTAATAGCATTATTTCATAAAACATTGCCTCATTGCTATCTGGTGTTCATAAGCAGAAGTTTTTTGTTTTGTTTTGTTTTGTTTTACTTAAATACAATTAGCCAAGGTATAGTACATCATTAGTGTTTTGTAAGTAGAGTTTTAAAGTTTCTTAACATTCCATAAAACTGGTTTGCCAATTTACTTAATATGGTTATGAACATGTACAATTGTGCATAATTTTATACTTTCCTACCATTGAGGATAATTTGGAGGAAAAAAACCTTCAATGAGATGTTTTGTCTCATGTAAAATATTAAGTTATTAAACCATATTTTCAGTAATGGATTATTGTGCAAAACAAACACTTTTGCTGTTCATATATTACTTTCCTGAAGACTTGGGGCCATTACAAAGCATTAGACAGGAATGAGTGTACAAATTTCACAAGAAGTTCACAAAATCAGATTTTATTCATATATTTTTATGTATGATCTTCTGGATCTTTTTTAAGAACTATGGTAAGTCAGCATGGTTTTTTTGTTCCATTTTCTGTGTAACTGTATTAATGCCAGTCAGCACATTTTCTGCTTCTAAGATTCAGATGTCATTTAGAAAGATGTCATAAGATTCAGATAGTCATATAGAAAATGTATGATAAACTATGATGGCCAAACTTATTTGTATTTGCAGCCTTTGCTGTAATAAATATTAAAGATTCTCAATAGCTTACAACAGTAAGAATTTGTGTTTTGTCCATGGGTATATAGAGCAAATGAGTGTGTAGAGCTTGGTTATACTCTGTTTGGGTGCATGTATATTCTCAGTCTAAGATCCAGGAAGAAGAAATTGTCCCTATCTAGCCTCTGCAATTTTCATGGCAAAGGGAAATACTTCAAGGGACCAAACTAAAGCAAGTGGCTCATTTTAAAGCTTCTGCATGTGTTTGGCACAATGTCACTTTTGTTCATATTCCATTGTCCAGCCAAAGCACATAACCAAACATGGTAATGGGATAGGAAAATATATTCTACCTACAGATATGCATATCAAATTACATTGATGTAAATGTGGTTATATGATAACCCTCTGAAGAGTTGAAAACATAATTGGGGAAACTCCCTGAAGCTTTCTTTGTTTACATGATACTTATTCCCTATGCATTTCCTATCATAGAGCTAAACAAATTTTATTGATAATATTTATTACTATATTTGCTTCCTCATGTAGACTTCAAGTCCCTCAAAGGCAGAAATTCTGCTTTACTCATATTTTATATGTCCCCACTGCCTAGGGCAGAGTGAAGCATATATAGATTCTCAAAATAGGTATGTTGTGCTGAATGGTTTTAGTCTATGCTTCTCCTGGATAATGATCCATGTTATTTGGTCTTAGAACTAGAAAAAGGTAATACACTTAATATTTTCCAATTATGACTCCCTGAAATGCTTTTTTTAATCTAAGAAAAGATTACTACTCATGTGTATTTTAAATTCATTTTGGACTGCAGGAGAATGAACAGGCTTTTCATTTGTATTAGGTAACAGTAAGAGGAGCATATTAGCAGTGCTCTCATTCAAAAGCCCAGAGCATATTAAACTGCACTCTCTCAATTTAATAGAAGCTTTCTGAACAAGCCAGCTCTGCTTGAGAATATAAATGTGTAACAGGCAGACTTCTCTACTGTCAGAGAAATTAAAATGTTGCCTGATGAAGAAAGGAAATTTTCTTAGAAAATTATTTTTTTAAAAAAAGGTGTGGAATCTGGGTATAGAGCCCAAATTATATATTGTCACAAATGAAAATATGACCTGAGATGGTTGGGAACTTGAGGAGGGAAAGGAAAATATTAAAAGGCAGAACAAAAAGGAACATTTCCAATCAGGGCTAACTTATCTGTGGGACACAGAAGGAGCAGAGCCTATGGCCCATGATACTTCTGTGTCCCATGAAAATGGAAATTATTTTAATATCCTTTATTTTATTTTTATTAGTTTCAGAGGTAGAATTTAGCGACTCATCAGTTGCATATAACACCTAGTGCTCATTATATCAAGTGCCCTCCTTAATGCCCATCACCAGTTATCCTTTTCCCCTACCCACCTCCCCTCCAGCAACCCTCAGTTTCTTTCCCAGACTTCAGTGTCTCCTATGGTTTAGCACCCTCTCAGTTTTCATTTTATTTTGTTTTTCCTTCCCTTCCCCTATGTTCATCTGTTTTGTTTCTTAAATTCCACATGTGAGTGAAATCACATGGTATTTGTCTTTCTCTGACTTATTTGGTTTAGCATAATACCCTATATAGTATATTATCTTTATCCATTCATTGGTCAATAGGCATCTGGACTTTTTTCATATTTTGGCTAAGACAGACATTGCTACTATAAACATTGGAGTGCATGTGCCGCTTTGAATCACTATGTTTGCATCATTTGGATAAATACCTACTAGTGTAATTGTTGAGCCATAGGGTACCCCTATTTTTAACTTTCTGAGGATCCTCCATACTGTTTTCCAGAGTGGTTGCCCCAGTTTGCATTCCCACCAAGAAGGTAAGAGAGCTCCCCTTTCTCTGCATTGTTTCCTGACTTGTTCATTTTAGCTATTCTGACTGGTGTGTGATGGTATCTCATTGTGGTTTTGATTTATATTTCCCTGATGCCAAATGATGTGGAACATTCTTTTTATTTGTCTGTTGGCCATTTTATGTCTTCTTAGGAGAAGTGTCTGTTCATGTCTTCCACCCTTTTCTTGACTGGATTATTTGGGTTTTGGGTGTTGAGTTTGAGAAGTTCTAGAAAGATTCTGTATACTAGTCTTTGATAAGATATTTGCAATTATCCTTTGTCATTCTATATGTTGCCTTTTAGCTTTGCTGCCTGTTTCCTTTGCTGTGCAAAAGCTTTTTATATTGATAAGGTCCCAATAGTTCATTTTTTCTTTTGTTTTCCTTGCCTTTGGGGATGTATCTGCAAGAAGTTGCTGTGGCCAACGTTGAACAGGTTTCTGCCAGTGTTCTTCTCTAGGATTTTGATGGATTCCTGTGTCATATTTAGGTCTTTCATTCATTTTGAATTTATCTTTGGATATGGTGTAAGAAAGTGATCCAGTTTCATTCTTCTGCTTCTGGCTGTCCAATTTCCCAACACCATTTTTTGAAGAGACTGGATTTTTTCCATTGGATATACTTTCCTGCTTTGTCAAAAATTAGTTGACCATAGAGTTGAAGGTACATTTCTGGGTTCTCTATTCTGTTCCATTGACCTATGTGTCTGTTTTTGTGCCAGTACCATACTGTCTTGGTGATTATAATTTTGGTAATATAGCTTGAAGTCCAGAATTGTGATGACATCAGCTTTGATTTTCTTTTTCAACATTCCTTTGGCTATTTGGGGATTTTAATGTCTTTTAAATTTGAAGAAAAATGAAAATAATACGCATATAATAATAAATCCAGTCGGGAATATATTTGTCTTTATACCAACTAGGTCATAAAATATAATGTGTTTTATGGAGGAAGGAGTCCACAAAGGCAAAGGTGCCTAGGGCCCACAAAAAATATAACATAACCCTGTTTACAGTGAGTAAATATTTCAAAGTAAAAGGTGAAGGTGTAGAGCCACTGAAGTGAGCAAAGAAAGCCCTCCATTACTGTGCTTGGCCTCATGCTACATTGTTTAATTATTAATTTTAGAGTTGACTTTAGGCAAAGTTATGAGGAAAAATAATTTGGGGCCTCCACCTTTTTTTTATTTTTAAAAATTTATTTGAGAGAGAGAGAATGATCAAGGGGAGGGGGAGAGGGAGAAGCAGAGTTGCCACTGAGCAGGGAGCCTGATACTGGTTAAGTTCCAGAACCCTGGGATCATGACCTGAGTCAAAGGCAGATGCTTAACCAACTGAGCCACCCAGGTGCCCTTCCTCCAACCCTTCTTTTTTCCTCCTTCTCTTTATCCCCATCTCTTCCTCTTCTCTGTCCATTATTTCGCTCCCTCCCTCTTTCTGTCTGCTTCTGTCTCTTTCTCTATATGTATATACTCACATACATGAACTGTTAAATAGTGAACAGGAATATTAACAATTTTAAGAGTTTATTTAAGCAAAAATCTATTCCAGTTGGGTACCACCAAACTGGAAGTGTTTAAGAGTGCTCGGCAGATAGAAGTGAGACAAAAACCATGTAGAGAAAGTGTAGAAACAAAGGAAGTTATTTGATTATACATAGATTAAAGCCTAGTTACTGTGTGTGACTGGATACCCTTGGTGTTTTGATTTTTTAACCTTGAGGTCTTTACAGATATCAATTCACATTGATAACATAAATATCATAAAACGTTGAGTGTTCCAATCTACAAACATAGTGAATATCTCCATTTACTTAAGTCTTTTTAAAATTTATCACCGTGAATTTTTGTGGTCTTTAATGTAGATATTTTCCATGTCTTTTGTTAAGTTTATTCCTTACTTATTTTTGTTCACTTACAGAAGCCATCACAGCATTAGGGCCATCTTAGTCTAATGGCTTCCTTGCTTAATCACACAGTATGCATGCACACACACATATGTTGTCATCCACTCAATTCAATAAATATTTATTTAGTATAATGTGTTGGGCTCTGTTCTATCCACTTAAGATATATCAGTTAATAAAAAAATCTCAACAGTCTCTGCCCTTTGGACCAGTGGAATGGAGTCTCACTGGTCCTCATTCTTGAGGTAAATGTGCAGTGAAATACATACATTTTTAGGTATACAGATGTATAAGTACTTTATTTCTTGACATTTTACTATGGAAATGTGCTAATACATAGAAACATCAAAAATAATTTACAGCAAACATACTAATACCCACCACAAATTCTACCATCAATATTTTACTCTATTTACCTTATACCACATCTATTCATCTCTCCATTTCTCTAACTGTTCATTTGTCCACCTTATTTTTTTTTTTAAAGATTTTATTTTTATTTATGCAACAGAGATAGAGACAGCCAGCGAGAGAGGGAACACGCAGGGGGAGTGGGAGAGGAAGAAGCAGGCTCATAGCGGAAGAGCCCGATGTGGGGCTCAATCCCATAACGCCGGGACCACGCCCTGAGCCGAAGGCAGACGCTTAACCGCCATGCCACCCAGGCGCCCCGTCCACCTTATTTTTTGATGCATTTCAAAGTAAATCACCATCAGGAGACTTAACAATAGTACTTAGTACAATACTTGTTTACCATAGTTTTATTTTGAAGAAAAATTTATATACAATCTAAAGGACAAGTCTTAAAATAAGCTGAGTTTTGACAAATGCATACACCTTAAAACACAAACATCTATTTAGGTATACAGTATTACCATCACACCCAAAGTTTCCTCATGCCTTTTCTCAGTTTATTACTGACCTCAACTCTTTGAGGGAACCACTATAGATTAGTTTGCCTGTTCTAGATCTTTATGTAAATGGAACAGTACAATATGTACTTTTTTGTGTAAGGCTTCTTTGACTCACCAGAAGTTTTTGAGATTCATCTATGCTATTATATGCATCCATAGTTTGTTATTTGTTTTAATTGCAGATTAATATTCCTTTGGATAAACATATAACCATTTATTAATCCCTTCTTCTGTTAATGGACACCTAACATATTTACAAATTGTAGCTATTGAGGCACGTATTTCATGGAGCGCACTAGGTGTTATATGCAAACAATGAATAATGGAACACTACATCAAAAACTAACAATGTACTGTATGGTGACTAACATAACATAATTTTAAAATTTGCTATGGACATTCTTGTACAAGTCCTTCCTTGGACATATGTTTTTACTTCTCTTGGGCAAATACTTAGAAATAGGACATAAGGTAAACGCCGATGTAGTTTCATAAGAATCTAACAGACTCTTTTCCATTGTACCATTTTACATTCCCATCAACGTATATGAAAATTCCATTTTCTCTACATGCTCTTCAATATTTGATTTTGCTAGTCCTTTAAAAATCTAAGCCATTATGGTGGGTGTATTTTGGCTTCTCATTGTGTTGTGAATTTTCAGTTCCCCAATGACTAATTATTTGGGGAATTTTTTCCTTTCTTTTCTTTTTCTTTTTTTCTTTTTGTTGTTTGTATATTTTCTTAACTCCAGTCTCTTCAAATTTTTTGCCCTTTTTATATTTGTATTTTTATTATTGAGTTGTAGTAGCTTTTAAATATACCCTTGACACTAGCCTTTTGTTACTTTTATTAAATATATGTATTATAAATATATCCTCCAAGTTTGTGGTATTTTTTCATTTCCTTACAATATCTTTTGAGGAACAGAAGTTTTAAATTTTATGAAGTCTAATTTATCTTTTTTTCATGTTTATTGTTTTCTGTGTTTAACCTAAGAAATATTTGTCTACCCCCAAGTGACAAAGAAATTTTCCTATGTTTTCTTCAAAAGCTTTATATTTCCAGCATTTATGTTTAGACATATGATCCATCTCAAATTAATCATTGTATAAAGTTGACATAGGTAGTCAAGCTTTATCTTTTTCTATTTGGGTATTGGGTTGTACTAACACTATTTGTTGAAAAGATTTTTCCTCATAGGAATGTTCCTATGATCCTTTTGTCAGGAATCCAATGAATGCATAAGTCCAGTTCTACTTTTGGTCTCTCTAATCTACTCCATTGGTGTTTTTATTGATTCTTACACCAATTATCACATTGTTCTGATTATTGTGGCTTTACAATAAGTCTTATAGTCAGAGCGTATGTCATCCAACATTTTAAAAATTTACGATATTCTACGTCCTTTCAAATTCTATAAAATTTTAAAATTAGCTTGTTAATTTATATAAAAATTGGCTAGGGTTTTGATTAGGATTATATTAAATATTGAGATCAATTTGGTGAGAATTCACATTGATATCATAAAATATTGAGTGTTCCAATCTACAAACATGGTGAATATCTCCATTTACTTAAGTCTTTTAAATTTAATCACCGTGAATTTTTGTGGTCTTTAATGTAGATATTTTTCATGTCTTTTAAGTTTATTCCTAGTGTATGTTGACACTATTGTATGTAATGGTTTTATTATTTTTTCATTTGTTTTATGCTAGTATATAAATATATGTTTAATTTATGTGTATTAACCTTGTAGAATGTGTTCTTGCCAAATTTAGGTATTATTTCTATTTATTTCTTTGTATATTTCTGAGGATTAATTTGGCTTCTTTTTAAGCTTAAAAATTCCAGTTAGGTAACATACAGTGTAACATTAGTTTCAGGTGTACAAAATAGTGATTTAACACTTACATACAACATCCAGTGCTTATCACAAGTGCATTCTTTAATCCCCGTCACCTATTTAAACCATCCTTCCCACCTCCACTCTGGTAACCATCAGTACAATTACTGGATCATAGGGTAGTTCTGTTTTAATTTTTGAGGAACTTGCATACTGTTTTCTGGAGTGGCTGCACCAGTTTGCTTTCCCACAAATAGTGCAAGAGGATTCTACTTTCTCCACATCCTCGTCAACACCTGTTGTTTCTGTGTTGTTAATTTTAGTCATCCTGACAGGTGTGAGGTGGTATCTCATCATAGTTTCATAGAGCTAGAACAATTCCAAAATTTTTGTGGAACCAAAAAGACCTCAAATAGCCAAAGCAACCTTGGAAAAGAAAAGCCGGAGACATCACAATTTCAGACTTCAAGTTATATTGCAAAGCTGTAGTGATTAAGATAGTATGGTACTGGCATAAAAATAGACACAGAGATCAATGGACAGAACAGAGAACCACAACTATATGGTCAATTAATCTTCCACAAAGCAGGAAAGAATATCCAATGGAAAAAAGACAATCTTTCAACAAATGGTGTTGGGAAAACTGGACAACAATATGCAAAAGAATGAAACTGGACCACTTTCTTACACCATACACAAAAATAAACTCAAAATGAATGAAAGACCTGAATATGAAGCAGGAAACTATTAAAATCCAAGAAAACACAGGCAGTAATTTTTTTTTTTACATCAGCCATAGCAACATCTTACTAGATATGTCTCCTGAGGCAAGGGAAACAAAGGCAAAATAAACTATTGGAACTTCATCAAGATAAAAAGCTTTTGCACAGTGAAGGAAATAGTCAACAAAACTAAAAGGCAGCCTACAGAATGGAAAAACATATTTGTAAATGATATATCTGATAAAGGGTTGGTAACCAAAATTTTTCTAGAAATTATTAAACTCAACACCCCAAAACAAATACTCCAATTAAAAATGGGCAGAAGACATGAATAGACATTTTTCCAAAGAAAATATACAGATGGCAAACAGATACATGAAAAGATGCTCAAACATCACTTATCATCAGGGAAATATAAATCAAAACTACAATTTGCTATTAAATCCACCCAGGTAATTTTTATTTTAGATACTGTAGTTTTCAGTTATGTACTTTCCATTTTGTCTTTTATATATTTTCCATTTCTGTATAAAGATTCATCATTCATTCATTCCTGTGAGCATATTTCTCTTTATTTCTTGGATGTATTTATGATATATTTGAGTCTTTTTTTTTTTCTAATTCTAACACCTTGGTCACCTTGACTTCAATTTTTATTGACTGTTTCCTTTTTTCCTGACTATTGTTCCAATTTGACTGCTTTTTTCACGTCTTCAATGACTCCAGGACATTGTAAATGATACATTGTAGAGATTCTAGATTGTTTTATGTTCATCTAAAGTTTGTTGGTTTTGTTTTAGCAGGAAACATACTTTTGAATTTTGGACTCACAAATCTAACTCTATCTCTCCTTACTGTTGAAATCCCTACTCCACCCTTTTAACTTTTTAATTCTTGCTGATTTCATGATCATTCTGAGTGTAAAGATTAGAGGTCAGCCAGGGCATTTGGCAAAATTTTTGCTCAGATTTTAGGGCTCCTCCTCTATGGTAACCTCCTTTCTGTGATTCCCTCATTTCAAACCTCTCTCGCAGACCTGTAATGCACCATCTTACTTCTCAACATGTGAAGTCTGCACTTTGCAGCTTAAATACCAGCTGCTCCACACCAGGCAGGCTGGATAGTACTTTTGGGTGAAAAGCTACAGAAGTAAATTTATTACCCAGTGCAGTTCCTCTCTCAAGATTTAACTCTTTCCCAAATTTGTCCTGCCTTTGGTAGCTCTTCACTACTACCTTTAAATCATTGTCTTTTTATATATTGTCCACATTTTATAATTGTTGAATGTGTATGTGTTAGTTTACTACGTTATTCTGTCATTAATGGAGGTGGAGCCCAGTGACTGACTTAAATTACAAACTTTAAGAATAATTCTTCAGCACTGAGGTGACTATTTGGTGAAGTCTTCTTAAGCTCACTACATTTTCTCTCTAAAATAAATGGTCAATTTCTGTACTATAAACTTGAATTTTGTGTATATAAATATGTGGGTTTGAGAATGTATCTCTGTAAAAGAAAGTTCAGAAAGAAAGAGGTTATATATTGTTAAGAATATTTGGCTTCAGAGGGGAGGGGGGTGGGGGAATGGGATAGACTGGTGATGGGTAGTAAGGAGGGCACGTATTTCATGGTGCACTGGGTGTTATATGCAACTAATGAATCATCAAACTTTACATCGGAAACCGGGGATGTACTGTATGGTGACTAACACAATATAATAAAAAAAAATTAAAAAAGAATATTTGCCTCAAATTTTGATAAATTGTTTTCCTCCACTGTAGTGTATGTCTATCAATATTTATCCCATAGCAATTTCTTAGAAAACCAGTGGATTGGAATTCTGGAAATCTGAATTCTATCATTGCAACTGCATTTAACTAGCTCCATGACCTTGGTCAAGTGAAGATACTTGTGCCTAAGGTATTGCAAAATTGCATGTTCAATGATTTCATTTTCAATGTATTAATATTTTATAGTGTTCTATAAAAAGAATTATGACTTCCTGGTAGTCTATAATCTAAAAATATGTAAAATTCCTATGTAATTATTGAAAATTTTCATTAGCTTTCTTTTTTAAAAAGTGCAGAAAATGACATATATAAAACCATTGTTTTATATCTAAAACTAATACACTGTTATATGTCGATTCTATTTTGGTAAAATAAATGAATACCTTAAAAATTATAAGGAACATGCAAACAAAGTGCAGAAATGTTTTTCATTAATTATATATTGAATTAGAATAATAATTACATAAGAATCGTATCACAGGGTTTTAAAAACACAGCATTATGACTGTACATTCTTAGTTGAATATACCATAAGGACAAATTAAGAAATAAATAAATAAATAAATAAATAAATAAATAAAGGCACAGAAAAATCTTACATGACATTCAGTAGTCTTGTTGTTACTGGCAATATCATTTTTATTTTGTTTTCATTTTTGTTTTTTTCTTTTTTTTTAAGTCAAAGAAGTTAAATTATCTTTTTTCTTCC
This sequence comes from Ailuropoda melanoleuca, assembly GCF_002007445.2. Lineage (NCBI taxonomy): Eukaryota > Metazoa > Chordata > Mammalia > Carnivora > Ursidae > Ailuropoda > Ailuropoda melanoleuca. Next base: position 40,371,916 of record NC_048225.1, read on the forward strand.
AAAATTTTATTTAAATTCTAGTTAGTTAACATATAGTGAAAAAATGGTGAATAGAATTTGGTGTTTCATACAACACACAGTGCTGAGCATAACAAGTGCCCTCCTAAATACCCATCAATTAAAATTTAAAGTTATATCTATACATCTTAGATAGTGCTAGAATTTCTAAAAAGACCTAATATATTAACTACAAGGAATTTTAGTAATTAAACTAAACTTATTAGTTGAATCAACATGCAGTTTATTTTTATTTTTATTTTTTAAATTATGATATGTTAGTCACCATACAGTACCTCATTAATTTTTGATGTAATGCTCCATGATTCATTGTTTGCATATAACACCCAGTGTTCCATGCAATACAGGCCCCCCTTAATACCCATCACTGGGCTAGCCCATCCCCCCATCCCCTCCCCTCTAAAACCCTCAGTTTGTTTCCCAGAGTCCATAGTCTCAACATGCATTTTAATTTAAGCCTCTGATTTTTACCACTTTATTAGAGAATCAAGTGTTTTTATATTGCCAATGGGTCTAGTAGGACATTGTTCTTATATTGAATTGACAGGAATTAAGAATAGTGCCCTGATATTTGTATTACTTACAAGGAATTGAGTTTACTAAAACCTCCTACAGAAAAATTAAATTCTTCCTAGATCCTCTAAGGCTACCAGGTTATTAATGATGCCAAAGTGGTTTACCAGAGACCTTGTGGATTTACTTAAAAAATGGAAATAAAAGAGAATTGTTCAGTCTACTTACCTATATCCTATTTTATAGACATATGTGTACATACATAATATATATGTATTTAGTAGAGCTTCCATTTTCTGTTTCTAGAAAAAGAAATATATTTTAAAACAAAGATTAAAGAAACAAAGACTCCTAGTTGCCACATAGGAACATTAACTTAATCTCCAAACATTGGCTTATCTTTCTTCTACTTGTCAACTGTCTTCTGTCATTTTCTTTTTTTTTTGTACCATTGTTAATTTAATTTAATTTTTTTCCTAAAGATTTTACTTATTATTTATTTGACAGAGAGAAAAAGAGCACAAGCAGGAGGAGTGGCAGAGGCAGAGGGAGAGGGGGAAGCAGGGTCCCCTTGGAGCAGGAATCCCACTGCAGGGCTCGATCCCAGGACTGTAGGATCATGACCTGAGTGAAGGCAGAAGCTTAACTGACTGAGCCAACCAGGCACCCCTCTTCTGTCGTTTTCCTCGCTATAGGCCCTGTCTCATATTTTCTGAGCTTTCATTACCTAATTAATATTTTCTTATTATTCTGAACTTTAAATATTTCTCCCCAGGACTCTTGGATGGCTCAGGTCATGATCCCAGGGTCCTGGGATTGAGTCCCACACCAGGATCCTTGCTCAGTGTGGAGGCTGCTTCTCCCTCTGCCTGCCCCTCCCCATTTGTGCTCACTCTGTCTCTCTGACAAATAAATAAAACATTTTTTAAAAATTAAAAAAAAATAAATGTATCTCCCCTTACTTTTTTCCACTCTAAGCAACCTTCATAACATCTGAAGAAACCATGGCATCTTTACATTCTGTAGGATTTAAGGAAATAAATAACATGGATTATATAGCACAGCCATTCTAAATTAAACCACCAAGCATGAAAAGCTTTTTATCCCTTGTAAACTTGCTAAATATTTTTTAAACCTTCAAATATGTTTCATGTCATCTTAAAATAGCTATTTGTAGATATTTACTACACTTGGTTTTCCTGTTTTCTTACTTGTCATTTTTAATCCACTCTTTTTCAATAACTATTTACAAAAATTTAAACATATTATTTCTTCCAGGGACAAAATGTCAGCAAAACACAATCTATTGGTACTTTTGATACTTTTATAGAACAAGTGTGAATGGATGAAATTCTGGTATTTCTTGTTTTGGGTCCTAACTCCAATCTCCAATATAGTTTGATTAATTATTTTATTCTTTTATTAGTTTAAGAATTTAACTGTCTAGACATCTTATATGCCAGACTTCTTACTAGACAGAGGATATAAAAGTATTACACTTGGCCTCAACCCTCAAGAAGAAAAATGTATGTCTTAGTGTGCTTGAGTCACTGACAGTTTATACATGTTCACTAATTTACTTATTTTTTGCTTCAATTATAGTGTGTAAAATTTCTTTATTTAGACAACAAATTATGTAGTCATCTATTATATTTGAATTTAAATGACTCTATTTTCTAAATGAAACATGAATATATAAATTTTAACATTTTGATGAAGTCCCACAAGTTCACTTTTTGTTTCTCTTGCCTTTATAGATTTGTCATGAAAAAAGTTGCTGTGGCCGATGTCATAGATGTTGCTGCCTATGTTCTCCTCTAGGATTTTGATGGATTCCTGTCTCATATCGAGGTCTCTCATACATTTGGAGTTTATCTTTGTGTATGGTGTGAGAGAGTGGTCAAGTTTCATTCTTTTGCATGTAGCTGTCAAATTTCCCAGCACCATTTATTGAAGAGAATTTTTTCCACCGGATGTTTTTTCCAGCTTTGTCAAAGATTAGTTGCCCAACGAGCCGAAGCTCCATTTCTGGGTTCTCAATTCTGTTCCATTTGCCTGTGTGTCTGTTTTTGTGCCAGTACCATGCTGTCTTTCTGATCACAGCTTTGTATTATAGCTTGAAATCTGGCAACGTGATGCCCCAGCTTTGTTTTTCCTTTTCAACAATTCCTTGGCAATACAGGGCCTTTTCTGGTTCCACACAAATTTAAGGGCTCTCTGTTCCAGTTCTTTAAAAAATGTCATTGGTATTTTATTCAGGATGGCATTGAAAGTGCAGATTGCTCTGGGTAGCATAAACATTTTAACTATGTTTATTCTTCTGATCCATGAGCATGAAATACTTTCCCACCTTTTTTCTTTTCAATATCTTTCAAGAGTGATCTGTAGTTCCTAGAATATAAATCCTTTATGTCTCTGGTAAACTCCGAGATAATGTATGATTTTTGGTGCTATTGTAAATGCAATGGATTCCCTAATTTCTCTTTGTTCAGTCTCACTATTCGTGTATAGAAATGCAACTGATTTCTGAGCATTGATTTTTTTATCCCACCACAGTACTGAATTGCTCTAGAAGTTCTAGTAGTTTGGGAGTGGAGTCTTTTAGGTTTTCCATATAGAGTATCATGTCATCTGCGAAGAGAGACAGCTTGACTTCTTTGCCGATTTGGATACTTTTTTCCCTTCTTGTTGTCTGATTGCAGTTGCAAGGACTTCTAGTACTATGTTGAATAATAGTGGTGAGAGTGGGCATCCTTGTCATGTTCCTGAACTTAAGGGAAAGGCTTCCAGCTTTTCCCCATTGTGAATGATATTCACTGTAGGAAACCACAGTGAGATACCACCTTACACCAGTTAGAATGGCAAAAATTGACAAGGCAGGAAACAATTGTTGGAGAGGATGTGGAGAAAGGGGATCCCTCTTACATTGTTGGTGGGAATGCAAATTGGTACAACCACTCTGGAAAATAGTGAGGAAGTCCCTTAAAAAGTTAAAAATTGAGCTACCCTATGATCCAGCCATTGCACTACTGGGTATTTACCCCAACGATACAGACGTAGTGAAGAAAAGGGCCTTATGCGCCACAATGTTCATAGCAGCATTGTCCACAATAGCTAAATCGTGGAAGGAGCTGAGATATTCTTCAACAGATGACTGGATTAAGAAGATGTGGTGCATATATACAACAGAATATTACTTAGCCATCAAAAACAACGAGTTCTCAACATTTGCTGCAACATGGACGGGACTGGAGGAGATAATGCTAAGCGAAATAAGTCAAGCAGAGAAAGACAATTATCTTATGGTTTCACTCATTTATGGAACATAAGAAGTAGGAAGATCGGTAGGAGAAGGAAGGGAAGAAGAAAGGGCGGTAAACAGAAGGAGGAATGAACCATGAGAGACTGTGGACTCTGGAAAATAAATTGAGGGCTTCAGAGGGGAGGGGGGGTGGGGGAATGGGATAGGCTGGTGATCGGTATTAAGGAGGGCACGTATTGCATTGTGCACTGGTTGTTATATGCAAGTAATGAATCATGGAACTTTACATCAAAAACTAGGGATGTACTGTATGGTGGCTAACATAATAAAAAAAATTTTTTTAAAGGGAAAGAAAAGATCAATGAAATTAACAGCTTTTTTAAAAAAAGTAAACAAAATTGACAAACCTGGAAAAATCACTTTATTAATATGTATTTGTTGATTATACATGTCAAACTCAAAGTATAACCTCTTTTCTTAAATTATTAGAAATAATTCTTGGGAAAGATTATCAGTTAAAATGGAATAAGATCTTTAAGGTCAGTAGAGTAACAGATAGTGAACTATACTTCTATCTATCTAGATTCTCTCTCTATCCATCCATCAATTTGTTGCATGTTTCATTTTGTAATGGCTTATAGTTCACAATGTGCTTTTTTCATATATTATTTTATTTAATCCAGTGCCAATATTATGAGGGGAATTACTATTATTACTGTTTTTATAAATGAGGAAACAGATGTGGGTCCGGGAACAACTCATTTTGCTGTTAAGTAGGGAGCTAGCACTCAAACCTAGGTGTATGGATTTTCAACCCTGACCATTTTCAATACTAACAAAATCATCTTTTTATTTTTTAACCTATTCTTTGTTGCTTTATTGAGGAATAATGGACAAACAAAAAATGGCATATATTTCAAGTATCAAATTTAGTAAGTTTTCAGACATCATACCAAAGCGTTTCTTCAGGACCCGTGGTAATCACTCTCACCCATTCATTTCCACCTTTCCATCCCTAGGCAGGCACAGATTTGCTTTCTGTGACTATAGCTTAGTTTGCATTTTTAGAGTTTTATAGAAATTGAATCACATGTATGTGTTCTTTCTTTTCAACTTTTTTCCACTCAATATAATTATCTTGAAACTCATCAATGTTGTTGTTTGTATCAATATTTTGTTCCTTTTTTGTTGAGTAATATTCTATTTTGTGGATATAACACAATTTGTTTATCAATTTACCTGTTGATAGACATTGCAGTTGTTTCCAGTGTTTGGCTATTAGAAACAAACTTCCTTACTGTATGGTGACTAACATATAATAATAAAAAAGTTTTTTAATGTAAAAAGAAACAGGTGAAATTAATCGTGATAATATATTTAACCCATTATAAAAAACATTTTCATTTTAACATGTCATCAATAAAAATTCATTGAGCTGTTTCGCATTCTTTTTTTATACTGTCTTAAAATTTCAGTGTTATTTTACACAGCTTATAAAAAAAGAAATTAACTTGCTATGAACATTCATTGACAAATCTTTGTATGGCAATATGTTTTCATTTCTATTGGGTAAAATACCTAGCAATGGAAAGGTTAAATCATATGGCAGGTGTATAATCAGTATTTTTAATTATAGACATTCTAAAAGTATGTATTAGCATCTCATTGTGATTTAGATTTCACCAATAATAATGTTGGACACCCTTTGTGTGCTTATTCACCATTACTGTATCTTCTTTTCTGAAGTAGTGAAATCTTTGCCCATTTCTTTCTTTGGTACTCCAGTCCCGTCAGTCGTTAAGCGTCTGCCTTCGGCTCAGGGCATGATCCCGGTGTTTCGGGATCAAGTCCCACAACAGGCTCCTCCGCTGGGAGCCTGCTTCTTCCTCTCCCACTCCCCTGCTGTGTTCCTTCTCTCGCTGGCTATCTCTGTCACATAAATAAATAAAATCTTTAAAAAAAAAGATTATTAAAAAAAAAGAAATAGGACATATAGTTTCTTCCAGTTTATGGATTTTCTGTATATTTTTGAAGAATGGAGGTTTCTAATTTTGATAAAGTTTAATTTATAACTTTTTTATGTTCTTGATCACACTGTTGGTGCCATATCTAAGAAATAGTTGTCTAATTCAAAGTCACAAAGATTTTCTCCTATGTTATTTTTTAAGCTTTATACTTTTGTATTTTACACTTAAGACTACGTATGATTCATTTTGAGTTAATTTTTAACTGGTGGAGTTATGAATCAAAGTTCATTTCTCTTAAATATAAGGATATCTAATTTTTCCAGCACATCTTAGGTATAAGAAATTTTTTTAGATTCTCTATTCTGTTTCATAAATCCATTTCTCCATATTTATGTCAATGTATCACTGTTTTGGTTACTGAAACTTTGTAATAAATCTTGAAAATATGTAGTCCTCCTTTTCAAAGTTATACTGACTATAATAAGTTCTGTGCATTTTTGTATGAATTGTAGAATCAGGTCTCTTATTTATTTTCCATAAAAAAAGAAAACCTGTTGAGATTTTGGTTGGAATTGTATTAAATCTATAGATAAACTTGGTGAGAAATGACATAAAAATAATTTTGAGTCCAAAACATAAGCAAAATATATTTTCTATTCATTTAGATCTTCTTTAACTTTCTAATATATTCTTTTTCCTCTTTTCTTAATAATAATTTTTATTATGCTGTTAGTCGCCATAGAGTATATCCTTAGCCTTTTTAAATAATTTTTATTTTCTTATATTAGTCACCATACAGTACATCCCCAGTTTTTGATGCAATGTTCCATGATTCATTATTTGAGTATAACACCCAGTGCCCCACGCAATATGTGCCCTCCTTAATATCAATCACCAGCCTATCCCAATCCTCCACCCACCCCAAACCCTCAGTTTATTACGCAGATTCCACAGTCTCTCATGGTTCATTCCCCCTTCTGTTTACCCACCATCCTTCTTCCCTTTCTTCTCCTACCAATCTTCCTACTTCTTATGTTCCGTAAATGAGTGAAACCATATGATAATTGTCTTTCTCTGCTTGACTTATTTCACTTAACATAATCGACTCCAGTCCTGTCCAAGTTGCTGCAAATGTTGTGAAATTGTTCTTTCTGATGGCTGAGTAATATTCCATTGTATATATGGACCACAACTTCTTTTTTTTTAATGATTTTTTTATTATGTTAGTGACCATACAGTACATCCCCGGATTCCAATGTAAAGTTCAATGATTCATTAGTTGCGTATAACACCCAGTGCACCATGCAATACGTGCCCTCTTTACTACCCATCACCAGTCTATCCCATTCCGCCACCCCCTCCCCTCTGAAGTCCTCAGTTTGTTTCTCATAGTCCATAGTCTCTCATGTTTCATTCCCCCTTCTGATTACCCCCTTTCTTTTTCCCTTTCTTCCCTTACCGATCATCTTAGCTCTTATGTTCCATAGATGAGGGAAATCATATGATAATTTTCTTTCTCTGCTTGTTTCACCTAGCATTATCTCCTCCAGTCCCGTCCATGTTGCAGCAAATGTTGAGAACTCGTTCTTTCTGATAGCTGAGTAATATTCCATTGTATATATGGACCACAGCTTCTTAATCCAGTCATCTGTTAAAGGGCATCTCAGTTCCTTCCACGATTTAGCTATTGTGGACAATGCTGCTATGAACATTGGGGTGCATATGGCCCTTCTCTTCACTACGTCTGTATCTTTGGGGTAAACATCCAGTAGTGCAAAGGCTGGATCATAGTGTAGCTCAATTTTTAACTTTTTAAGGGACCTCCACACAGTTTTCCAGAGTGGCTGTACCAATTTGCATTCCCACCAACAATGTAGGAGGGATCCCCTTTCTCCACATCCTCTCCAACATTTGTTGCTTCTTGTCTTGTCAATTTTTGCCATTCTAACTGGCGTAAGGTGGTATCTCAATATGGTTTTGATTTGAATTTCCCTGATGGCTCGTATACTTGAACATTTTTTCATCTGTCTCTTAGCCATTTGTAGGTCTTTGTCGGAAAAGTGTCTGTTCATAAATTCAGCCCTTTTTTTATTTATTTGTTTCTTGTGTATTGAGTTTAAGAAGTTCTTTGTAGATCTTGGATACCAGTCTTTTATTTGTAACATCATTTGCAAATATATTCTCCCATTCTGTGAGCTGCCTTTTAGTTTTTTTGACTGTTCCCTTGGCTATGCAGAAGTTTTTATCTTGATGAAGTTCCACAAGTTCACTTTTTCTTTTGTTTCTCTTGCCTTTGGAGGTGTGTCATGAAAAAAGTTTCTGCAGCCAATCAAAGAGGTTGCTGCCTATGTTCCCCTCTAGGATTTTGATGGATTCCTGTCTCACATCGAGGTCTTTCATCCATTTGAAGTTTATCTCTGTGTATGGTGTGAGAGAGTGGTCAAATTTCATTCCTTTGCATGTAGCTGTCCAATTTTCCCAGCACCATTTATTTAAGAGACTGTCTTTTATCCACTGGATGTTTTTTCCTGCTTTGTCAAAGATTAGTTGCCCAAAGAGCTAAAGGTCCATTTCTGGGTGCTGTATTCTGTTCCATTGGTCTATGTCTCTGTTTTTGTGCCAGTACCATGCTGTCTTGCTGATCACTGCCTTGTAGTATAGCTTGAAATCAGGCAACGTGATACCGAGAGCTTTCTTTTTCCTTTTCAAATTCCTCGGCGATTCGGGACCTTTTCTGGTTCCGCACAAATTTAAGGGCTATTTGTTCCAGTTCTTTGAAAAATGTCATTGGTATTTTGATCAGGATGGCATTGAAAGTGTAGGTTGTTCTTGGTAGCATAGACATTTTAACTATGTTTATTCTTCTGATCCATGAGCATGGAATATTTCCCCACTTTTTTTGTCTTTTCAATATCTTTCATGAGTGTTCTGTATTTCCTAGAATATAGATCCTTTACTTCTCTGGTTAAGTTAATTCTGAGATATTGTAAGATTTTTGGTACTATGGTAAATGGAATGGATTCCCTAATTTCTCTTTCTTCAGTCTCATTGTTTGTGTATAGAAATGCAACTGATTTTTGAGCATTGATTTTGTATCCTGCCACATTACTGAATTGCTCTATAAGTTCTAGTACTTTGGGGGTGGAGTCTTTTTGATTACATGTAGAGTATCATATCATCGGTGAAGATAGACAGTTAGACTTCTTTTTGCTGATTTGAATAACTTTTACCATTTTTATTGTCTGATTGCTGTTGTAAGGACTACTAGTATTATGTTAAATAATAATGGCAAGAGTGGGCATCATTGTCGTGTTCCTGATTTTAAGGGAAATGCTTTCAGCTTTTCCCCATTGAGAATTATATTCGCCATAGGCTTTTCAAAGAGAGTTTTTATGCAATTGAGGGATGGCCCCTCTACCTCTACACTCTGAAGGCTTTTAATCAGGACGGGATGCTGTATTTTGTCAAATGCTTTTTCTGCATCATTTGAGAGGATCATACGGTTCTCGACTCTTTTTTGTTGGTGCGATCTATCATATGGATTGATTTGTGAATGTTGAACAACACTTGTATCCCAGGGATGAAACCCACTTGGTCATGATGCATAATGCTTTTAATGTACTGTTGGGTCCTATTAGCTAGGATCTTATTGAGATTTTGGGCATCCATATTCATCAGGGATATTGGTCTTTACTTCTTTTTGATGGGGTCTTTGCCTGATTTGGGGATCAAGTTAATACTGGCCTCATAGAATGAGTATGGTAGTTTTCCTTCTGTTTCTATTTTTTTTGAAACAGCTTTAGGAGAATAGGTATTATTTCTACTTAGAATGCTTGTTAGAATTCCCTGGGGAATCCATCAGGTCTGGGCTCTTGTTTTTGGGGAGGTTTTTGATCACTGCTTCAATCTCTTCATAATTAAATGATCTGTTTAAATCAATTTCTTTCTGTTTCAGCCTTTGTAGTTTATATTGTTTCTAGGAAGGCAGCCATTTATCACAGGTTGTTTAATTTATTGGCATATGGTTGTTGAAAAAAGTTCCTAATGATCCTTCCTATTTCATTTGTGTTGGTCGTGATTTTGCCCCTTCATAATTTTACTAATTTGGGTCCTTTCTCTATCCTTTCTCTTTCTCTATTCCTTTCTCTAGTCTGACCAGTGTCTTATCGATCTTATTTATTTTTTTTCAAAGAACCAGCTTCTAGTTCTGTTGATCTGCTTTACTGTGCTCTTGGTTTCTAATTCATTGATCTTAGCTCTAATCTTGATCTCCTGCCTTCTCATGCATGAGTTAGGCCTGTTCTTCTGTTTCAGTTCCAGCATCTTGAGGTATATAAAAACTGCATTTTAGATTTTTCTATTCTTTTGAGTGAGGCTTGGATGTCTATGTATTTTCCTCTTAGGACTGCCTTTGCGGTGTCCCATAGGATTTGGACTGCTGTGTTTTCATTCTAATTGGTCTCCAAAAATGGCTTAATCTCCTTTTTAATTTCCTGGTTTACCCAATCATTCTTGAGCAGGACGGTTCTTAGTTTCCAAGTGTTCAAGTTTCTTCCAAATTTTTCTTTGTAAATGAGTTCCAGTTTTAAGACATTGTGGTCTGAGAATATGCAGGGAATAATCTCAGTCTTTTGGTATCGGTTGAGACCTGTTTTGTGACCCAGTATATCTTCTATTCTGGAGAATGTTCCATGTGCATTCGAAAAGAATGAGTATTCTGTTTTCTGGAGTGTAGTGTTCTGTATATATCTATGAGGTCCATCTGGTTTAGTATGTCATTCAAAGATCTTGTTTCTTTGTTGATTTTCTGCTTAGGTGTTCTGTCTATTGCTGAGAGCAGAGTGTTGAGGTCCCCTACTATTAACATATTTTTATCTGTATGTCTCTTTAATCTGGTTAAGATTTGGCTGTGTATCTAGCTGCTCCCCACTTGGGGGCATAGATATTTATAATTGTCATATCCACTTGTTGGATACATCCTTTAAGAATAATATAGTGTCCTTCTGTATCTCTAACTACTGTCATTAGTTTAAAATCCAATCTGTCTGATGTGAGAATTGCTACCCCAGCTTTCTTTTGTAGTCCCTTGGCATGAAAGATGGTTTTCCATCCATTCACTTTCAGTCTGGATGTATCTTTAGGTTCAGAATGAGTCTCTTGTAGACATCAAATGGATGGGTCATGTCTCTTATCCAATCTGCAATCCTGTGGTGTTTTATTGGAGCATGTAGGCCATTCACATTGAGAGTGATTATTTAAAGATATGATTTTAGTGATGTCATATTGCCTTTGAAGTCTTGTTTCTATAGTTTGTAAAGGTCTGTTCTGTATCACTCCTGGGGTGCTTTTACTTATATAGAACCTGCCATAATATTTCTTGCAGGGCTGTCTTGGTGGTTACATATTCTTTCAGTTTTTGCCAATCTTGGAATCTCCTTGCCTCTCCATCAATTCTAAATGACAGCCTTGCTGGATAGAGTAAACTCGGCTGCATATTCTTCTCAGTTAGAGCTCTGAATATGTCTTGCCAACCTTTCTTGGCTTGCCAGGTTTCTGTAGACAGGTCTGATGTTATTCTGATTCCTCCCTCTGTACGTGAGGATTCTCTTCCCCTTGGCCGCTATCAAGACTGTATATTTGAATCTAATATTTGTGAATTGCAATATGATGTGATGTGGTGTACATCTGTTCTCGTTGATCTTGGGAGAGGTCCTCTCTGCCTCTTGGACATGAATGCTTTTTTCCTTTGCCAGATTAGGGAAGTTCTCAGCTACAATTTGTTCAAATATCTCTTCTTGATCTCTCTTTCTCCACTCCCTCGATGATGCCGACGAGTCCGAAATTGGTACATTTCATTGAGTCAGTATTCTCCTGTAATCTACATTCTTGAGATTGAATTTTTTTGAGCCAAGTTTCCATTTTTTCCTTCTTTTCTACCATCCCATCTTCCGATTCACTAAGTCGTTCTTCTGCATCATTCACTCTGGCCGTCAGAGCCTCTAGTTTTGACTGCATTTGATTCATACAATTTTTAATTTCTGCCAGATTCGCTCTCATTTCAGCCCTTAGAGATTTTATATTCTCATTAACATTTTCGTTAATACTTTTTTCAAGTCTACACATCATCTTGACCATTGTTACTCTGAACTCCATTTCTGATAATTTGGTTATATCCATATCCATTAGTTCTGTGGCAGAGGCCACAGACTCATTGTCTTTTCTTTGCTGGGGGGGGGATTTCTCCTTCTCATCATTCTGATGAGGCGAGGTTGCAGGTTGTCCAGAGCCCAAATTATTGAACAGGACCCAGTCAGTGTGCACTTGTTTTATTGGTACCTTAGGGATGTGGACTTCTTGATTTTTAGCCTGCCTTCTGGAGAAGAAGCCTGCTGTGCTGATACTCAGGCAACCCTGTTTGGGTAGAGTCTCCCTGTCCCCTGTGAGGGGGGGTGGGGATGAGCACACTGTGAGCCAGTATTTCCAGGCTTTTGTTCTCTGGTGGCATTCCCTGGTGGGTTGCTGTGCCACTTTTGAGAGTCAGAGAACCAGTAACTGATTCTCAGCCTCTGTCTCAGAACAGAGTAATCTCAGACCATTCTCCACTGGGCCCCTCTGGCCACTTTAACTCTGTTTCTGTTGGTGCTGCTAACCCCTACAGCATCCCAGGATGTGCATCCCACAGCCGGCATCCCAGCCCTCACTTCCAGGGCTGACACATCTCTGTCCTTTGTGTTTCTAACACCACCAGCTGCCAGCTGCCCCTGCGTGCTCCGGAGCTCTGTTTCAGTGTGGTTTGTGCACTCTGGAGCTCCGGTTTTCAGACTGGTAGCACGTGTTCCCCGGCTCACTGTCTCAGTCTGCTCTATCGCGGGTGCTGGTCCGTGAGTCTGCCCGTTCCCCAGTGCAGGTGGCTACCTCTTCCCAGCGCCCAAACACAGTGGCTCCTTCTCACTTCCGTTTATCTTCTGATATCTGTGTGCAGTTTCATGGCTCCCTGCTCCATACCTCAATACTCATCACTGGAGATGTTCATTTGTAGAGATCCAGATGCATCTTCCTGCATCTCAGGCTGATTCCGTGGATGTTCAGGATGGTCTGGTACTTATCCAGCTCGACTCAGGGAACCAGCTGAAAAAGGGGACCCCTACTCCTCTGCCATCTTAACTCCCTTCTATTTCTTATATTGTTTTATTATTTTTTCATTTATTGCATTGACTGTAGACTACAATATCTTGTTGAATAGAGTGGTAAGAGCAGACATCCTTGTCTGTTCCTGATCTTAGAGGGATAGCATTTAGTCTTCATCATTATGGTTTTTGTTTTATTTTATTTTTCTCCTCCCTGAATTGAGCCTTTCTCTAATCTTACAGGTAGAGAAACGAGGATTTTCTTGGTGCTTTATTGTCTGTGCCTATTGGCATTTTTTTGGTTGCTGGCTTCTTTGGCACCCAATCTGGGTTATATGAGGCAGAAAGAAAAGCCAGAGAATTGACCACCATGTCATTCCTTGGGTTTTAAGGTTTCAGTGTGCCTTCTTTGCTCCGTCTTTCAGAATCTTTTTCTGTTTTATATATATTCACCATGATTTTAGTTGCATTAGTAGAAGGAATTAAGGAACAATGTCTACTCTATTTTTCTAGAAATAGAAGTCCTACTCAGTTATCTTTTAGAGATTTAAATGTTACAAAAAAAAGCATATATTTACTTGTTTACTGACCTTCATATTTTCCTTTCTTTGTGTAGATACATTTTTCATCTGGTGTCATTTTTTTCTCCCTAAAGTACTTTCTTTAGTATTTCTTGTTGTATGGATCTGCTGTAGATTAAATCTTCTGGCTTTCCATGCCAAGTAGAGGGGTTTTTTTACCTCTATTTTTGAAAGATTTTTTTTTGATGGCTGTAGAATTATTTGAATTTTTTTCTTTTATTACTTTAAATATGTTGCTCCATTATCTTCTTACTTGCATTGTTTCCAACAAGAAATTTGACACCATCCATATTTCGTTCCTTGAGTGTAACAAGTAATTTTTATCTTGGCTACGTGTAGGATTTTCTCTTTATCACTAGTTGTTTTTATTTTTAGTATTAATATTATTATTTATTTTATTAGTATTATTTGTTTCAGAGGTAGTATTTAAGATTCTTCAGTTACATATAAACCCAGTGCTCGGGGTAAACAGAAGGGGGAATGAACCATGAGAGACTGTGGACTCTGGGAAACAAACTAAGGACTTCAGAGGGGAGGGGGTGGGGGAATGGGATAGGCTGGTGATGGGTATTAAGGAGGGCACATATTGCATGGTGCACTCGGTGTTAATACACAAGTAATGAATCATGGAACTTTGCATCAAAAACTAGGGATGTACTGTATGGTGACTAACATAATATAATAAAAAAATTAAAAATAAATAAATAAACCCAGTGCTCATTACATCAAGTGCTTTCCTTAATGCCCATCATGGGGTTAATGCAGAGCATGAAATCAGTCATAATACCTGGCTTGCTAAAATGTAACACAGAGGCCACTGAAGGCAGGGAAGGTTTTGGAGAAGGATGTAGGCCTTTGGAATGCTGAAGCCTGCGTGACCACTCTGCTGTTGGAATGCCATGGGGAGTTGCCTTTCGAAAACTTTTCTAGCCCAAACAGCCACCCTGTGATCTTAGAGATGTAGGCATTGTCCCTTAGGCTGTGTTTAACAAAACTCATAGAACATGCAAATTAGCATATTGTATCTTTTGAAACAGATCCTCCCAGTTCAGGAAGATCCCTTGTCATACAACATGTGCTTGAGGAACAGTGATAAGGATTTGTGATTATCCTGAAGGACCAGTAAAAGTGGGAGCAAAGAAGAACAAAGTGTCTTTGCCTCTGAGCGTTGACCCCTTGCCTTCTCCTCTCTTTCATAGCAAAGTTTGGAATAATCTTTCATCAGTCTGTATAGGGATTGCTGGCCATTCCCAGCACGTTTTTCCCACCCACCTCCCCTCCAACAACTCTGTTTGTTTCCTAGAATTCAGCATCTCTTATCTTCTGCCTCACTTTTAATTTTCATCTTATTTCATTTTTCCTTCACTTCCCATATGTCCATTTGTTTTATTTCTTAAATTCTACATATGAGTGATATTACATGGTATTTGTCTCTCTCTGACTGACATTTCAAGTAGCATAATACCCTCAGGCTCCATCCATGTCACGCAAATGGCAAGATTTCCTTCTTTTTGATGGCTGAGTAATATTTCATTATCTGTTGTTTCCTGAGTTGTTAATTTAAGCCATTCTAACTGCTATGAGGTTTTGATTTGTATTTCCCTGATGACAAGTGACTTTGAGTATTTTTTTCATGTATCTGTTGGCCACTTATATGTCTTTGGAGAAACATCTGTTTGTGTCTTCTGCCCATTTCTTGACTGGATTTTTTGTTTTTTGAGTGTCAAGCTTGAGCAATTTTAGAAAGGTTTTGGACACAAGCCTTTTATCTGATAAGACATTTGCAACTATATTTTGCCATTCCAAGGGTTGTCTTTGCTCACTGTTTCCTTTGCTGTTTTCCTTTTTGGCAGAATCTTTATCTGGTTTTGGGATCAAGTTAAGGCTGGCCTCATAGAGTTTGGAAATTCTCCTTCCACTTCTATTTTTTGGAACAGCTTCAGAAGAGTAGTTATTAATTACTTAAATGTTTGCTAGAATTCTGCTGGGAGGCCCCTGGTACTGGACTCTTGTTTGTTGGGAGATTTTTGATTACTGATTCAATTTCTTTGTTGGTTGGAGGTCTGTTCTGGTTTTCTATTTCTTCCTGTTTTAGTTTTGGTAATTTATATGTTTTTATGGATGGATCCATTAATAGATATATTCAGATCATTTCATTCTACAGCAACAGAATACATTCTTCCCAAGTGCACATGGAACATTCTGCAGAACAGATCCCAAATTGGGTCACAAATCAGGTCTCAACCAGTACCAAAGATTCACATTATTCCCAACCCTTTCTCAGACCGCAGTGCTTTAAAACTTGAACTCAATTACAAGAAAAAAATTGGAAGGAACACAAATACATGGAGATTAAAGAACGTCCTTCTAAAGAAGGAATGAGTCTACCAGGAAATTAAAGAATTTAAAGAATAAATGGAAGCAACTGAAAAATGAAAACAGGACAGTTCAGCACCTTCAGGATGCAGCAAAAGCAGTCCTAAGAGGGAAGTATATAGCAATATAGGCCTTTCTCAACAAGAAAAGTCCCAATACACAATCTTGCACCTAAAGTAGCAGGGAAAAGTACAGCAAATAAAGCCTAAATCCAGCAGGAGAAGAGAATAAAGATTAGAACAGAGACCAGTGACATAGAAATAATGAAACACACACACACACACCATAGAACAGATCAATGAAACTAGGAAGCAGTTCTTTGAAATAATTAATAAGACCTATAAATCCCTGACCAGACTAATCAAAAAGAAAAGAGAAAGGACACAAATAAATAAAATCATGAATGAAAGAAGAGAGATCACAGCCAACACCGAAGTAATACAAATACTTTAAGAGAATATTATGAGCATTTATATGCCAACAAATTAGGCAATCTGGAAGAAATGGATGTATTCCTATAACTAGTCTCCAGATTTGATTATGATATACCTTGTTCTCATTTTTATTATATTTTTGATCTTGAGGTTCATTGAGATTCCTTTTTTTTTAAGACTTTATTTATTTATTTGACAGAGAGAGACACATCCAGAAAGAGAGGGAACACAAGCAGGGGGAGTGGGAGAGGAAGAAGCAGGCTCCC
Organism: Ailuropoda melanoleuca; assembly: GCF_002007445.2. Classification (NCBI taxonomy): domain Eukaryota; kingdom Metazoa; phylum Chordata; class Mammalia; order Carnivora; family Ursidae; genus Ailuropoda; species Ailuropoda melanoleuca. Next base: position 40,388,460 of record NC_048225.1, read on the forward strand.
AGCAGAGAAGCCTGATGTGCGGAACAATCCCAGAACTCCGGAATCACGCCATGAGCTGAAGGCAGACGATTGATGACTGAACCACCCAGGCGCCCCTCACTGAGATTCTTACAGTTTGAATCAGAAATTGAAAAATTTTGACCATCATTTCTTTGAATATTTTATGCCTCTTCACTCATAGTGATAGCAATAACATGATGATAGGCTGCTACCTTAGGCCAGTAGCTCACTGATTACTTTTTTTAATCTTTTTTATCCCAATATTTAAGTTCTCAATAATTTCAACTTCTATGTCTTCAAGTTCAGGAATCTTTTCCTCTGCAAATCTCTTTTTTTAAAATATATTATTATTATATTATGTTAGTCACCATACAGTACACCCCTGGTTTTTTATGTAAAGTATGATGATTCATTAGTTGGGTATAACACCCAGTGCACCACGCTATATGTCCCCTCTCTACCACCCATCACCAGCCCATCCCATTCCCCCTCCCCCTCCACTCTGAAGGGCTCAGTATGTTTCTGAGAGTCCATAGTCTCTCATGCTTCATTCCCCCTTCTGATTACCCACTTCTTTATCCCTTTCTGCTCCTACCGATCTTCCAAATTCTTATGTTGCATAGATGAGAGACACCATAAGATAATTGTCTTTCTCTGCTTGACTTATTTTACTTAACATTATCTCCTCCAGTGTCATCCATGTTGCAGCAAGTGTTGAGAAATTGTTCTTTCTGATAGCTGAGTAATATTCCATTGTATATATGGACGACAACTTCTTAATCCAGTCATCTGTT
>NC_048225.1:40389353-40396954 GCF_002007445.2 Ailuropoda melanoleuca
TAGCTGAGTAATATTCCATTGTATATATGGACGACAACTTCTTAATCCAGTCATCTGTTGAAGGGCATCTCTGCTCCTTCCACGATTTAGCTATTGTGGACAATAATGCTATGAACACNTTAGCTATTGTGGACAATAATGCTATGAACACTGGGGTGCATAAGGCCCTTCTCTTCACTACGTCTGTATCTTTGGGGTAAATACCCAGTAGTGCAATGGCTGGGTCATAGGGTAGATCAATTTTCAAATTTTTAAGGGACCTCCACACAGTTTTCCAGAGTGGCTGTACCAACTTGCATTCCCACCAACAATGTAGGAGGGATCCCTTTTCTTCACATCCTCTTCAGTAATTGTTGTTTCTTGCCTTGTCAATTTTTGCCATTCTAACTGGCGTAAGGTGGTATCTCAGTGTGGTTTTGATTTGCATTTCCCTGACAGCTAATGATTTTGAATATATTTTCATGTGTCTGTTAGCCATTTGTATGTCTTCATTGGAAAAGGGTCTGTTCATATCTTCTGCCCATTTTATGATTTGTTTGTTTCTCATGTATTGAGTTTGAGAAGTTCTTTGGAGATCTTGGATACCAGTCTTTTATCTGTAGTATCATTTGCAAATATATTCTCCCATTCTGTGAGCTGCCTCTTAGTTTTTTTGACTGTTTCCTTGGCTGTGCAGAAGCTTTTTATCTTGCTGAAGTCCCACAAGTTCATTTTTTCTTTTGTTTCTCCTGCCTTTGGAGATGTGTCAAAAAAGGTTGCTTTGGCCGATGTCGTAGAGGTTGCTGCCTATGCTCTCCTCCAGGATTTTGATGGATTCCTGTCTCACATTGAGGTCTTTCATCCATTTAGATTTTATGTGTATTGTGTGAAAAATTATTCAAGTTTCATTCTTTTGCATATAGTTTTCCAATTCTCCCAGCACCATTTATTGAAGAGACTGTCTTTTTTTCCACTGGATGTTTTTACCTGCTTTGTAAAAAATTAGTTGTCAAAGAGCCAAGGGTCCATTTCTGGGTTCTCTATTCTGTTCCACTGGTCTATGTGTCTTTTTTTTTTTGTGCTGGTACCATGCTGTCTTGGTGATCCCGGCTTTGTAGTACAACTTGAAATCCGGCATTGTGATGCCCCCAGCTATGTCTCTCCTTTTCAATAATTTCTTGGCAATTCGGGGCCTTTTCTGGTTCCTTACAAATTTAAGGGCTATTTGTTCCAGTTCTTAGAAAAATGTCACTGGTATTTTGATCGGGATAGCATTGAAAGTTTAGATTGCTCTGGGTAGCATGGACACTTTATGTTAATTCTTCCGATCCATGAGCATGGAATAGTTTTCCATCTTTTTGTGTCTTCTTCAATGTCTTTCAAGAGTGATTTATAGTTTCTAGAATATAAAACTGTTACTTCTCTGGTTAAGTTAATTCCAAGGTAATATATGATTTTTGGTGCTATTGTAAATGGGATGGATTACCTAATTTCTCTTTCTTCAGTCTCATTGTTCGTGTATAGAAATGCAACTGATCTGATCATTGATTTTGTAATCCAGTACATTACTGAATTGCTCCTTAGGTTCTAATAGTTTGGGAGTGCAGTCTTTTGGGTGTTCCATTTGGAGAATCATGTCACCTATGAAAAGAGACAGTTTGACTTCTTCTTTGCTTATTTGGATACATTTTATCTCTTCTTGCTGTCTGATTGCTGTTGCAAAGACATCTAGTTCTATGTTGAATAATAATCACAAGAGTGGGCATTCTTGTCGTGTTCCTGATCTTAAGGGAAAGGCTTCCAGCTTTTCCGGATTGAGAATGATATTTGCTGTAGGATTTTGATAGATGGATTTTATGAGACTGAGGAATGTACTCTCTATCCCTACACTCTGAATTGTTTTAATCAGGAAAGGATGCTGTATTTTGTCAAATGGTTTTTCTCCATCTATTGAGAGAATCATATGATTTTTGGCTTTTTTCTTGCTAACAAAATTTATGACACTGATAGACTTGTGAATGTTAAACCACACTTGCATCCTAGGGATGAATCCCATTTGGACATGATGGATAATCCTTTTAATGTACTGTTGAATCCTATTAGCTCTGATCTTGTTAAGAATTTTGGTGTCCATATTCATCAGGGAAACCTGTCTGTAATTATCCTTTTTGATGGGGTCTTTGACTGGTTTGGGGAGCAAGGTAATATTGGCCTCATAGAATGAGTTTGGTAGCTTTCCTCTGTTTCTGTTTTTTGAAATAGCTTTAGGAGAATTGGTATTATTTCTTCTTTGAAAGTTTGGTAGAATTCTCCAGGAAAACCATCCAGTCCTGGAGTTTTGTTTTTTGGAAGGTTTTTTATCATTGTTTCAATATCTTCATAATTAATTGGCCTGTTTGAAAAATCATTTCTTCCTGTTTCAGTCTTGGTAGTTTATAGGTTTCCAGGATGGACTCCATCTCTCCCAGGTTGCTTAATTTATTGGCATAAAGCTGTTGATAAAAGTTTCTAATATTCCTTCCAATTTCAGTGGTGTTGGTTGTGACCTCTCCTTCATAATTTTATTAATTTGGGTCCTTTCTCTATTCTTTTGGATAAGTCTTGCCAGTGGCTTATTGATCTTATTTATTCTTTCAAAGAACCAGCTTCTAGTTCTGTTGATCTGCTCTACTGTGCTCCTAGTTTCTAATTCATTGATCTCTGCTCTAATCTTGATCAACTGCTTGATCAGGTGCGTGGATTATGCCTGTTCCTCTGTTGCTGTTCCAGCTTCTTGAGGTGAAAATATAAAAGCTGTGTTTTAGATTTTTCTGTTCTTTTGAGTGAGGCTTGGATAGCTATGTATTTTCCCCTTAGGACTGCCTTTGCAGTATCCCATAGGTTTTGGACCATTGTGTTTTCATTCTCGTTGGTCTCCATAAATTGTTCAAATTGATTTTTGATTTCCTGGTTTATCGAGTCATTTCTAAGCAGGATGGTTATTATTCTCCAAGTGTTTGAGTTTCTTCCAAATTTTTCCTTGTGGTTGAGTTCCAATTTCAGAGCGTTATGGTCTGAGAATACGCAGGGAATAATTTCAGTCTTTTGGTATCAGTTGAGACCTGTTTTGTGACCCAGAACATGGTCTATTCTTGAGAATGTTCCATGGGCATTAGAATAGAATGAGCATTATTTTGTTTATGGGTGTAGTGTTCTATATATATCTATGAGGTCCAACTCGTTGAGTATGGCATTCAAAGCTATTTCTTTTTTGATTTTCTGCTTAGGTGCTCTATTTCTGATAGTGGAGTGTTGAGGTCACCTACTATTAATATATTTTTATCTATATGTCTCTTTATTCTGGTGAAATTTGGCTTGTGTATCTTGCTGTTCTTCTGTTTGGAGCTTATATATTTATAATTGTCATATCCACTTGTTGGATACATCCTTTAAGAATGATATAGTGCCCTTCTTTGTCTCTAACCATAGTCTTTAGTTTAAAATATAATCTGTCTGATATGAGAATTGCTGCCCCAGCTTTCTTTTGAGGTCCATTGGCATGAAAAATGGTTTTCCATCCCTTCACTTTCAGTCTGGTTGCATCTTTCAGTTCAAAATGAGTCTCTTGTAGACAGTAAATGGGTGGTTCATGCCTTTTTATCCAATCTGCAGCCCTGTGGCTTTTTATGGGAGCATTTAGGCCATTCACATTGAGAGTGATTATCGAGAGATATGATTTTAATGATGCCATGTTGCCTGTAAAATCTTTGTTTCTATAGATTGTGACTTTCTGTTCTGTATCGTTCTTGGGGCATTTTTACTTTTATAGAACCTCCCTTAATATCTCCTGTAGGGTTTGTTTCATGGTTACAAAATTGGTCAATGACTGGCAATTCTGGATGGTCTTTATTTCTCCATCAATTCTGACTGACAGCCTTGCTGGATAAAGGATCCTTGGCTGCATGTTTTTCTCTGAAAGAGCTTTAAAAATGGCCCCCCAACCCTTTCTCTCATTCCAGGTCTCTGTAGACAGCTCTGACATAATTCTGATACCTTTTCCTTAGTACGTGAGAAATTTCTTTGCCCTGGCCAATTTCAATACTGTGTCCTTGGATCTAATATTTGTGAATTGCACTATGTCGTGATGTGGTGTACATTTGCTGTTTTTGAGCTTGGGAGGGGTCCTCTCTGCCTCTTGGACATGAAAGCTTGTTTCCTTTTCTAGATTTGGGAAGTTTTCAGCTACAATTTGTTCAAATATCTCTTCTAGACCTCTGTTTTTCTCCACCCCCTCAGGGATGCAGATGATTCTGACATTGGAAAGTTTCATTGAGTCAGGAATCTCCTGTAACCTACATTCTTGAGATTCAATTTTTTGGAGCCAAGTTTGTTTTAGCTTTCTCTTCTACTACCCCATCCTTCAATTCGCTTATATGTTCGTCTGCCTCAGTGACCCTGGCCGTCAGAGCCTCTAGTTTTGACTGCATTTGATTCATAGCATTTTTAATTTCTGCCAGATTCACTCTCATTTCCTTCCTTAGATATTCTATATTGTCATTAACATTTTCGTTAATACTTTTTCCAAGTCTACACATCATCTTGACCATTGTTACTCTGAACTCCATTTCTGATAATTTGGTTATATCCATATCCATTAATTCTGTGGCAGAGGCCAGAGACTCATTGTCTTTTCTTTGCTGGGGGGGATTTCTCCTTCTCATTCTGATGAGGAGAGATTGCAGGGTTGTCCAGATCCTAAATTATTGACAAGGACCCAGGCAGTACGCTCTTGTTTTATAGGGACCTTAGGGATGTGGTGTCTTGATTTTTCAGTCTGAATTCTGGGGAAGGGGCCAGCCATGCCAATACTCAGGCAGCCTTTTTTGGGTAGAGTCTCCATGTCCCCTGTGAGGGGGTATGGGGATGGGCACACTGTGAGCCAGTATTTCCAGGATTTTGTTCTCTGGCGGCTTTCCCTGGCAGTTTGCTGTGCCTCTTCTGAGAGTCAGAGCAGCAGTGGCCTTATCCCAACCTCTGTCTCAAAACAGAGAGATCGCAGTCTGCTCTCCCATGAATTCTTCTGCCCACTTTAACTCTGTTTCTGTTGGTGCTGCTGAACCCTGCAGCATCCCTGGATGTGCGCCCCACAGCTGGCATCCCAGTCCTCACTTCCAGGGCCATCACGTCTCTTTCCTTTGTGTTTCTAACACCACTAACCACCCCCGTGCACTCTGGACCTACATTTCAGTGTGGTTCATGGGTGCTCCGGAGCTCTGGTTTTCAGACAGGCCATGCGCGGCCCCCAGTTCACTGTCTCAGTCTGCTATCTTATGGGTGCTGGTCCATGAGTCCACCCATTCCCTCGTGCAGGTGCCTACTGCTTCCCAGTGCCCAAATGTGACAGCTCCCTCCTCCTTCCATTTGTCTTCCGATATCTGTGCATGGTTTCATGGCTCCCAGCTTCATACCTCAATACTCAACGCTGGAGATGTTCATTTGTAGAGACCAGGATGTATCTTCCTGCATCTCAGGCTGATTCTGTGGATGTTCATGATGGTCTGGTACCTATCCAGCTCAACTCAGGGGACCAGCTGAAAAAGGGGTCCCCTACTCCTCTGCCATCTTAAATCCTCCCTCCTCTGCAAATGTCTTATCTACTAATTTCCAATCCAGTATATTTTTCATTTCAGACATTTTAGTTTTATTCTGTAAAGACTTGAGTTTGGTGCTTTTATATTTTTCATGTCACTGCTTAACTTCTTGAACATATGAAATTTGTTCATATAATGACCCTTTTAATATCCTTGTCTGCAACTTCTAACATCTGTGCCAGTTCTTGGTTGTTTTGATTGCTTTTTCTCTTCTTAATATCTTTGCATTCCTGCCAATTTTGATTGGATGTCTAGCATTCTTAATTTTACCTTTCTGACTGCTATACATGTTCATATTGCTATAAATATTCTTGAGCTTTGCTGTGTTGTAAAGTTACTTTGACCAGATTGATTCTTTTTGCTCTTTCTTTCAAAATGTGTTAAGTTGAATCAGAGCAATGATTTATTTAGCTTAACTCTTCTGCACTACTGAAGCAAGCCACTTCTGGTACTCTATCCAATACTCTATGAATTAGAAAGTTTTCTAGTCTGGCTGATAGGAAAACACCTTATGACTGTCCTTGTGTGGGTCCTCAACACAATAACTTCTAAGCCTCTGTTTTTCCCACAGCTTTGTGTAGTTTACTAATATACATGACTTTATTAATTCTCTGCTATATTCTCAAGGAGGCCCTATTGAGACATTGAGTATTCTTTGCTCAGCTTTGTCTTCTCCAGTACTCAGTTGCACCAACATCAGGTCCCTGATCCTTCTGGACTCTCAGGTTCATCTTCTCAACTCAAAGAATCTGTCATGGTGTGGCTCGTTTCTCCCACCCTCTGCTGTAAATAGAACCATCTCGAGGTATTAAGCTGAAAAATTTGTAGAGCTCACCTTATTTGTTCCCAGTCTCTGTCCTTTGTTGCCTGACATTAAAAGCTTGACACATTTCACACATTGTGTCAAGTTTTGGGTTATTTCAGACATAGCAATAGCTCTAGTCCCTATTACTCCATCTTGTCTAGAACCAGAAGTCTCTTATCCTTTTATTACTTATCTTTGTCAACACAGAATTGAAAGAAGAAAGAAAAAGAAAAAAGAAGAAAGAACAAGAGAAAGAATAAAAGAAAAAGAAGAAAGAAAGAAGAAAGAGAAAGAAAGAAGAAAGAAAGAGAAAGAAAGAGAAAGAAAGAAAGAAGAAAGAAAGACTAACTTTTCTAATTTTTATATTCACAACATAACTTTCTGTCTTAGGATTTTTGTATGTTGGAGAAAGAACAATTATATCCTCTCCAATGCAGCAACCCCATTGTCTAACACAAATTCTACAAGATAAAATTCAATCTATAAATGATTGATTGAATAAATGAATAAATGAACAAGCATATAAAGTCCAAGCTGTACTGGAGGAGGGATCCAAATCTCAGTTAGGTAACATATACTGATTTAAAAATTTTTTACATAATAAAATTGAAATAGAAGTGAATACAGAAAGAAAATGGAAGAATAACTTGCAGAAGTGATTAGCTATTGCTTAAAAATGAGGTGGGAAAATGGATTGCTCGCCAAAAGTATGTACAACTGGATATGAGCCAGAGTTTTGAAGATTGATTCCTAGTCATTGACTATCCCAAGAGGGTGGGGTTCATAGCGTCAAGTCCACTCTTTTTTTTTCAATTCTATCTGAGATATGTCCTCCTTTCTCCCTCCCTCTTTTCCATGTTTGATATTACGTGTGTTATTTTTAGGGAACCTAAAAATCATTAGCCAAGTAATTATGTTGATAGGGATTGGTAGGGTCTAGACAGATTAAATATGAATTTAACAAGAGCAGAGGGTACGCTATGTAATTGAAAAATCAGACAAGATTACCTTTAAGTCCTTTCTAGATCTGTATTTCTTTTTATCTGTGGGGGTACAAAGGGAAAATGAGCAGTGCTCTGGATTACATTATGGTATGCTATTTCATTTACAATTTACTATTTACAGCAGCATAATATCACAATATTTTTCTTTTAATTTGATATTACTCCAAAAGATTATTTTTTTTT
>NC_048225.1:40397054-40407874 GCF_002007445.2 Ailuropoda melanoleuca
GAGAAGGGCCATATGCACCCCAATGTTCATAGCAGCTTTGTCCACAATAGCTAAATTGTGGAAGGAGCAAAGATACACTTTAACAGATGACTGGATTAAGAAGATGTGGTCCATATATACAATGGTATCTCACTCAGCCATCTGAAAGAACGATTACACAACATTTGCTGCACCATGGACGGGACTGGAGGAGATTACGGTAAGCAAAATAAGTCAAGCAGAGAAAGACAATTATCATATGGTTTCACTCATTTATGGAACATAAGAAATAGGAAGATTGGTAGGAGAAGAAAGGAAGAATGAAGGGGGGGTAAAAAGAAGGGGGAATGAAACGTGAGAGAACATGGACCCTGGGAAACAAACTGAGGGCTTTAGAGGGGAGGGGGATAGGGGATTGGGATAGGCTGGTGATAGGTATTAAGGAGGGCACATATTGCAAGGTGCACTGTGTATTATATGCAAATAATGAATCATGGACTATTACATCAAAAACTAAGGATATATAGTATGGTGACTAACATAACAATAAAAAATTTTAAAAAACAACAAATGGCCAACAGACATATAAAATGATGCTCAAAATTACTAATCACTGGGGAAATACAAATCAAAGAAAAAAGAGATATCATTTTACACCTGTCAGAATTGCTAAAGTAAAAAAACACAAGAAATAAGTGTTGGTGAGTATATGGAGAAGGGGATCCCTCGTGCACTGTTGTTGAGGATACAAATTAGTGCAGCTACCATAGAGTGCACTTGTGATGAGCACTGAGTGTTGTATGTAAGTGTTGAATCACTATATTGTACACCTGAAACTAATATTACACTGTATGTTAACTGACTGTAATTTAAATAAAAACTTTTTTTTTAAAGGTTTTATTTATTTGACAGAGATAGAGACAGCCAGCGAGAGAGGGAACACAAGCAGGGGGAGAGGGAGAGGAAGAAGCAGGCTCATAGCGGAGGAGCCTGATGTGGGGCTCAATCCCATAACGCCGGGATCACGCCCTGAGCCGAAGGCAGATGCTTAACCGCTGTGCCACCCAGGCGCCCCTAAATAAAAACTTTTTAAACAGAAAAAAAAGAATACATTAAGCTTCATGATGCTTAAGGCAAAAGGCAAATTTGTAAATTTCCTTGCATTAACTGCCATTGAATTCTCCTGGTCCCAATCTGCTTTTCTTTAATCTTATATTTAGCTCTGGACTACAGAAAGTGATGAAAAAAATTTTAGCTCCCCCCACTCTACTATACTGACTTATTAAAAAAATTCAAAAACACTTATTGTATGCCAATTTTGTTCTGGACACTGTGTTATTTATCTCTGCATTTCCAGTATCTAAGAGAAAGCTTTTACCCTAGAGGCACTGACATTTTTGTGGTTTTTAGTTTTATGAAATCCAAAGAAGAAAGTCAACAAGAGCTGGAAGATCTGGGAAAGAAAACTTCATGAATCAACTGAGGACTTCAGTAGATTGTGTGGGGTTTTGGATGCACAAAGAAAATAGGGAATGTGTTCTATATAATGAGAATAGCATATATGGAGGCATACAGATGTGACTGGCAATAGGAGAAGACAGAAAGTTGATTCTGGAGGAAGGTGAACACAGTATTAAGAAGTAGCAATGAAAATGGTAGGTAGAAGAGTCAGATTCAAAAGTTTATTTTTAATGACTTTATATGGCACTAGTTCCAGAGAACTAGGATAATTTGCCTAATTAGTATTTCTTGAACATTTTCCATTTGCCTTGCACTGTGTCAGAGTTTTGGAATAAAGACACAGGCCATTCCATTAAGCAGCTTAAAGTTTAGTGGTCATAATTTAAGTTCTTTCTAAGTGCAATATGGAACACACTCCCTCATCTGAAATACTGTTTTGGAAAGGTGGGAGAGAAGGAATTGGGGGAAGCTAGATATGGGATAGAGTGCAGTTGTCCACCTAGTGAGAAAAATTGTTCCAAGCCCATATTATGTCCAAGACTACAGTAGGTATCACATAATAAACATACAACATAACATATCTTACATTATGTTAGCATTCATATATTCACTCATTTTTAATTTAAAATTACATTCCTATTATATGTCATATACATGCTAGATTCTGGAGGTTTTGAAATAACCAAGATAGATTTATTTCATATCTTTCTTGAGTTGGTATCATGACCAGACGATGTTACAGGAATATACATAACAGAGATTTAAAGAGGCATGATAGGGATTATCTGGAAGGGATTCTTGGAAGAATATAAACAGGATAAACTAGAGTTTTATAGACAAAAAAATGTTGAAAATATTCTAGAATTAGGGAATGGCATGTAAGAAGATCTAAAGAGGTGGTAAGGTATTTTTGATGGAACCCAGAAATTTCATTGTAATATGAATAATCTAGGCCTTCTTGCTTTTGTCCATAAGTGTAGTACTAGTCCGAAAGTGTACGCACAAAATGCTCATACAAAAAACTTGGAATTATAATAATTCACACAACACATAGTAGAATTCTTAATAATCCATTTTTAGACATTGATTCTGTTCAGGCCCCTTAGAAACAGAGCCTGAGGCAGGGATTTGGGTACATATACACTCGGGAGTGTTCTTCAGGAAGAACCAGGAAAACAAAGGATATAGGGTTGAACTAGGATGTGTTTTCAGGTAATTTCTAGCTTTGGTCTGATCCACTGGATAAGGGCTCTGTTTCATTAATCACACAGCAGAATTTCCTCTCTAGTCCCTCAAAATAAAATCTCTCTTTTTACAAAAGAGTCATTAGCAGAAGGCATAATGTTGGGAGGATAATTTCCTTGTTTTGTATTATATATAGCCTTTCACCCTTTCCTAGCTTCTACATTATCTTGACCACACGGTTTTTCCAGAGTAGAGTAACACAGAGCTAAAAAATTAAAATACAGACTACTCTTGGGAGGTTGAGAGGGGAAGAAAACAAGAGTACCATGTTGTGATGTTTTGTCAGTGTTGCTGGAGTGCATGGAGTAAGGGGTATGACCCAGGGAAAAACTTAAGGCAAAGTGGTAAATAAGAAGCTAGATGGTGGAGAACATACGAAAGCATCCAACTGGGCCCAGGATGAATTTAGTAAAATAGAGTTTCTCAGATAGGGCTATGAAATGCGAACTACTCTGTCCCAGTGTGGTCCCGAAGTCTTGATAGTTTGTGTTGGCCTCTGATTCAACCAAGTGAATCATGGATTTCGAAGAGAATCATAAACTTGGTTTTGCAGTTCTCTGGAGGTTAGGGCAAAGGAGTATTTTTATGTCTTGTTATTTGGGTTGGAATGACATACTCCTACAATGATTTTGTAGGGTCATAAAAAGAGTGAAGACTGCTTGGAAATGTGTTCTCTTCATGTCTCCCATATCTTCACCACCCCCTCAAAACTGACCTTTCAGAAAAAATCACTTTATGTATGCTAGTCTTTGTATTTCAATATGGGTTTTATTTCTAACCACACCAGTTAGATATTTTTATGGTTTGGAACTTTACTCAAGATAAAGAAGTCCTTTTATTTGTCCTTAGAGCTGATGTATTTTTTATGATGATTGCTAATTAATAAGATATCACCCTGTAAGGGTAGTACATGGAGAACCTAATTATGCTGTTTAGTCACCCAACTCTTAAAAAGTAATAGTGATTTATTTAGACTCCTGAGTTCTGAAGCATGTGGTCAGATATAATATATTTATAAAACATTCTGCTTTCAATATTTTTCTAAATAGAAAACATTTCTACTTCTGAGGAAATAAGAAATCAGTGGGAATAAATAGAACAAAAGCAAGTTAAAAGACTCCATATTTAAGGGGCACCTGGGTGGCTCAGCCATTAAGCGTCTGCCTCTGGCTCAAGTCATGAACCCAGGGTCCTGAGGTTGAGCCCTGCATTGGCCCACCTGCTTATCAGGGAAGCCTGCTTGTCTCTCTCACACTCCCCTTGTTTGTGTTTCCTCTTTTGCTGTCTCTCTCTGTCTAATAAATAAATAAAATCTTTTAAAGAAGACTCCATATTTAAGAACAAACCACAAGAACTTACAAACTTGAGGTGTGCTGCCACAAAAGGCCCTTAATTGAGAGACAAAACTCAGTTTTTCATTTCACAAAATGGATTAACTAAGAGCATGTATGCTTAGTTGTTTTTTTTTTTAAGATTTTATTTATTTGACAGAGATAGAGACAGCCAGTGAGAAAGGGAACACAAGCAGGGGGAGTGGGAGAGGAAAAAGCAGGCACACAGTGGAGGAGCCCGATGTGGGGCTCGATCCCACAACGCCAGGATAACGCCCTGAGCCGAAGGCAGACACTCAACCGCTGTGCCACCCAGGCGCCCCCTATGCTTAGTTTTATAAATCATTTGCCACCCAATATTCTTATGAAAGATTATTAAATAGCCCATAATATTCAAGCATTCTGATGTTGTTTGGAAATAGAACAAATGTAACGGCCATATACAGACAATTGGCGAAATAGTATGACATGTGTTTGATGTTTGTATTCATGCTTCCCAAGCATGAACTGGTCATTTGACTTAAAAAATACACATAGAAACTAACGACATGATTCTAAACAACTAATGAGTCAAGAAGTAAATCAAAGAGGAAATTTTAAAAAATACCTCAGGGTTCCTGGGTGGCACAGCAGTTAAGCATCTGCCTTTGGCTCAGGGAGTGAGGCATTGTGGGATCGAGCCCCACATCAGGCTCCTCCACTATGAGCCTGCTTATTCCTCTCCCACTCCCCCTGCTTGTGTTCCTTCTCTCACTGGCTTTCTATATCTCTGTCAAATAAATAAAATCTTTAAAAAAATCTTTAAAAAAATACCTTCAAATGAAAATGGAAACACAGCAGTCCAAAATTCAAAGGCAGCAAAAGCAGCTTTTTTAATAAAAAATTCAAATCCAATTTTTAATTTTTTTTTTACGTTCAGCTATTCCTGTAATGAGTTTTAAGAGGAAAGTTTATAGCAATACACACTAACCTCAAGACAAGAAAAATAAAATCTCAAATAATCTAACCTTATATCTAAAGGAACTAGAAAAAGATCAATGCCCAAAGTTACTAGAAGAGAGTAAATAATAACAGAACAAAAATAAATAAAATAGGAACAAAAATATGGAAAAATCAATGAAACTAAGAGTTAGTTCTTTGTAAAAATAAACAAAATTGATAAATCTTTAGCCAGACTCTTCAGGAAAAAAGGAGTTTCCAAATAAATAAAATTATAAATAAAAGAGGAGAAATTACAACTGATGCAACAGAAATACAAAGGATCATGATACTTCTGTGAACAATGGTATGTTAAAAAAAGTGGACAACCTGAAAGAAATGGATATATTTCTAGAAACATACAGTCTTCCAATACTGAATAAAGATGAAATGGAAAATGTGAACAGACCAATTTCTAATAATGAAAAAAAAGGAAATCGAATCACTAATCAGAAGACTCTCAACAAAAAAAGCCCAGGACAAGATGACTTCATGGATGAATTCTACCAACCATTTAAACAAATGGTAATACCTATTATTCTCAAACCATTTCAAAAGTTGAAGAGGAAGGAATGCTTCTGAGCACATTCCACGAGGCCAGAATTAGCCTAACACCAAAACCAGAAAAAGACTGCACAAAAAAAGAAAGTTACAGGCCAATATCTCTGATGAATGTAGATTCAAAAATCCTCAACAAGATGTTGGAAAGCCACTGTGAACATTGCTTCTATGAACATTGGAATGCATGCGCTCCTTCTTTTCACTACATTTGTATCTTTGGGGTTAATACTGAGTAGCGCAATTGCTGTGTCATATGTTAGCTCTATTTTTAATTCCTGAGAAACATCCATACTGTTTTCCAGAGTTGCTCTACAAGCCTGCATTCCCACCAACAGTGTAAGAGGGTTCCTCTTTCTCCACATTCTTGCCAACATTTGTTCCCTGTCTTGTTAATTTTAGCCATTCTGACTCGTGCAAGGTGGTATCTCATTGTGGTTTTGATTTGCACTTCCCTGATGTCAAGTGATGTGGAACATTTCTTCATGTGTCTATTGGAAGGAGCTGAGATGCCTTCAACAGGGGAATGACTAAAGATGTAGTTCATATATACAACAGACAGCCATCAGAAAGGATAAATATCTACCAGTTACATCGACATGGATGGAATGGGAGCGTATCATGCTAAGTGAAATAAGTCAATCAGAGACACACAATTATTATATGGTTTCACTCATATGTGGAACACGAGGAATAGTACAGAGGAAAATAGGGGTGAGGGGGAACTGAATGGGAAGAAATCAGAGATGGAGACAAATATTATGAGACTCTTGACTCTGGGAAACAAACTGAGGGTTGTGGAAAGGGAGGTGAGTGGGGTAATGGGTTAACTGGGTGATGGGCTATTAAAAAGTGCATGTAATATTATGAGCACTGGGTGATATACTCAACTAATGAACACTATATAAAAAACTAATGATACCTTGGCTAATTGAATTTAAATTTTTTTAAAAAGATGTTGGAAAGCCAAATCAAAAATACATTAAAATGATCAGACACTATGAAAAAGTGGGACTTGTTCCAGGGATTCAGGGATAGTTCAATATTCACCAATCACCCGACATGATATACCACATTAACAAAAAATAAAAAAATAAAAATCATACGATTTTCTCATTAGATGCAGCAAAAGCATTTGATAAATTTCAACATCCGTGTATGATAAAAACCTCAACTAAGTTAGTATAGAGGGAACATACTTCAACATGTGTCCTAAATTATAAACCCACAGCTAACATCATACTCAACAGTGAAAAGGTGAATGTTTTTACTCTAAGATCAGGAACAAGATGAAGATGTTTACTTTGGGCATTTTTATTCATAGTACTGGAAATCCTAGCCATTGAGATCAGACAATAAAAAGAAATAAGGCAGCCAAAATTGGAAAAGAAGTAAAACTCTATTTGCAGACATGATACAATATGTGGAAAATTCTAAAGACTCCACTAAGAAACTATTAGAAAAATACATGAATTCAGTAAAGTTGCACAATACAAAATGAATATACAGACATCTATCACATTTCTACACTAATAATGAACTATTAGAGGGAGAAACTAAGAAAACGATCTCATTTATAATTGCATCAAAAAGAATAAAATTAACTTACAAATAAATTTAGCCAAGAGAGGAAAGACCCGTGTTCTAAAACCTATAAAACATTGATGAAAATAAAATGAAGAAGACAGAAATAAATGGAAAGATATATCATGTTCATAGATTGGAAGAATTAATATTGTTAAGATGACCATGATACCCATTGAATCTACAGGGTCAATGAAATCCCCATCAAAATAACAAGTGCATTTTTCATAGAACTGGAACAAAATACCCCCAAATTTGTATCAAACCATAAAGCCCTAGAATATCCAGAGCAATCTTGAGAAATAACAAAGTAGGAAGTGTCATGCTCTCTGATTTCAAACTGCACTGCAAAGCTACAAAGCAGTTTGATACCGGCACAGAAACAGACATTTAGATTAATGATACAGAATACAGAGTTCAGAAATAAAACCACATTTTTCTGGTCCATTAATCTATGACAAAAGGGGCAAGAATATATAATGGGTGGAAAGACAGTCTTTCAATAAATGGTGTTGGGAAAGCCAGACAACTACATTGAAAAGAATGGAACTGTACTACTTTCTTATACCATATATGAAAATAAACTCAAAATGGGTCAAAAAATTAAATGTAAGAGTAGAAACCATAAAACTCCTGAAAGAAAACATAAGCAGTAAGTCTTGGATATCACTCCTAGCAATATTTTGGGGGATATGTCTCTGCAGGCAAGGGCAACAAAAACACAAATAATCAAATGGGACTACCTCAAACAAAAGGCTTTTTCACAGTGAAGGAAACCATCAGCAAATGAAAATATAACATACTGAATGGGAGAAGATATTTGCAAATGATATATCCAATAAGGGGTTAATATCCAAAATATTTAAAACACACATAGCTCCATATGAAAAAAAATTCAATTAAAATATGGGCAGAAGACCTGAAAAGATATTTCTCCAAAGAAGACAGAGAGCCAGCACATGCAAAGATGCTCAAATCACTAATCAGAAAAATGTAAATCAAAACCACAATGAGACATTTCTCTATGCCAGTTAGAATGGCTAGTATCAAAAAGACAAGAAATAACAAGTATTGGTGAGGATGCGTAGAAAAAGGAGACCTTCTGCACTGTTGTTGGGAATGCAAAATGATTCTGCTACTATGGAAAACAGTATGAAGCTTCTTCAAAAATTCAAAAAACTACCATACAATTCAACAATCCCACTTCTGAGTATTTATCAAAGAAAATGAAAAACTCATTCAAAAATATATATTCACCCCATGTTTATTTCAGTATTATTATTATAGGCAAGATATGGAAGCAAACTAAGTAGCAATTGATAGATGAATGGATAAAAAAGATGTGATATATATTTACATATATGTACATGCACATACACATGCAGAATAGAATATTAGTTACAACAAAGAATAAAATTTATCATTTGCAGCAAAATGGATGGGCCTAAGGGGTATTATGCTAAGTGAAATAAGTCAGACTGAGAAAAACAAACACTGTGTGATTTCACTTCAGCAGAATCGGAAAAACAAACAAAACCCAAAACACAACAGAAACATAGATATGGAGAACAATATAGCTATTGACAGAGGGAAAGGGGAGATTGGCAAAATTGGTGAAGGGGTTAAAAGGTACAAACTTTTAGTTTTAAATAAGTAAGACATGGGGATTTAATAGACAGCATAAGGAAAATGATTAGTTATATTATAACAAATTTGTATGGTGACAGATATAGCTATGTTTACACTAGTGATCACTTCATGGTATATATAAATATTGAATCACTATTGTGTATACTTGAAATTAATATAATATTTTATGTCAACAAAAAGAAGAAAAGACTGTTGAAGGTAATTGATCTACCATGATTACTCTATTTTCACAGGATAAATGAAAATGAATTATTCAGGAAAATCTCCTTCCACTAGACACAGAACTTTAAAACTCTTGTTCATAAGAATAAAACTAGAAGAGCATGCATGTAGTACTTGAAAGAAAATGGTGGGGAAAATATAAGTAAAAGACAAAGGATGACTATCCTTAGTATATTGAGTTCCTGTTTATTAACTAGAAAGAGTAATAACCCCGTGGAAACATCAAAAATGTATAAATAATTCAAAGAAGAAAGAGCTAATGGCCAAGAAAATGAATGTAACAAGTTATTTCTGCCAAATTTTTTCTCACTTCCTGTTTCCTACACTTGAAACCCCGTTGCCTACAGATACACACATGACACATCTCCCTTCATTCAGGTCTCCATTTTTCATTTAAGATTTTATTTATTTATTTGAGAGAGAGAGAACTTGAGAGAGAGAGAGAGCATGAGAAGGGGGAGGGTCAGAGGGAGAAGCAGACTTCCCGTTGAACAAGGATACTAATGTAGGACTCAATCCCAGGTCTCCAGGATCATGTCCTGAGCCGAAGGCAGCTGCTCAACCAACTGAGCTACCCAGCCTCCCCTCATGTCTCTATTTTAATGTCATCTAGTCAGAAATACCTACTGTACCTACCCCATATAAAATATGCTCCCCAAAGCACCCTCTATTTTCCATTCCCTACAGTGTGACTCAGGAAGTTCAAAAACACCTGACACATTTTTTTTGTGAATTTTTATTTTCTGTTTCCCTGGAGAACAATATAAATCAAATCCCCATTCTCACGGGGAACCTCTCTGTTTTTCTTACCACACAATCCCCAACAAATAAGTCAGCCTAAGAACACCTAAAAAAGGTTGTGCACATTGTATGTATTGCAAAAAGAGTTGCTGATTTAACTAATAAAACCTATCCAGCAATTAAGGCAGGTAATATTAAAATAAGAGTTTGATGTATTTTCCTTGCCATAGAGTCAGTTTATTCTTTAATTGTATTTACGGTTGGTAAGGATATGGTCAACTAGGTGCACCAGATAATGCCAAATTACCCCCCAAAAAAGAAATCAATTATAAAACCATTAACAATATATTAAATTAAAATTCCTCATACATTTCAATAAAGCAAAAAACAAGCACAGATTTTAAAAAAATTTTATTTCTTACGTTAGTCACCATACAGAACATCATTAATTTTTGCTGTAGTATTCCATGTTTCATTTTTTCTGTATAGCACCCAGTAATCCATGCAATATGTGCCCTTCTTAATACTCATCACTAGGCTAATCTATCACGCCACCATGTTCCCCTCTAAAACCCTCAGTTTGCATCCCAGAATCTATAGACTTTCATGGTTCATCTCCCCCTCTCATTTCCCTCCTTCATTTTACCCTTCCTTCTCCTAATGTCCTCCATGCTATTCCTTATGCTCCAAAAAGAAGTGAAAAAATGTGATAATTGTCTTTCTCAGTTGACATATTTCACTTAGCATCTTCTCCTCCAGTTCCATCCATGTTGATGCAAATGGTGGCTATTCATCCTCTCTGATGGCTGAGAAATATTCCATTGTATATATGGACCACATTATCTTTATCCATTTTGTCTGTTGAAGGGCATCTCAGAGCCTTCCACATTTTCCCTATTGTAGACATTGCTGCTATGAACATTGGGGTGCATGTGCCCTTCTCTTCACTGCATCTGTATCTTTGGGGTAAATACCCCATAGTACACTTGCTGGGACATACGGTAACTCTATTTTTAACTTTTTGAGGAACCTCCATACTGTTTTCCAAAGAGGCTGTACCAACTTGCATTC
>NC_048225.1:40407974-40505312 GCF_002007445.2 Ailuropoda melanoleuca
CTTGTTTGCCTTCTGACTGTTATTTCCAGATAGGTCAAGGGAAAACATATACATTCTTTGTGAACAAGAAGTGTGTTTCTGTGTCTTTTGCAATGTGTTTATATCATTCCTGACATTTTCTAGTTCTACTATAGCTAGATAGTTGGTTTTATATATCCCCTAAATAAAACAGCTAAATACAAATATAGATGTGAGTACAATTTTATAATATAAAATCAAACTATCCATAGAGTTTCTTTTCAGAGGAATGGGTTTTATGAGAAATATGTGAGAAGATACCCCTTGTCAGGAAAAATGTATTTTTTCCATGAGCTGTTGTCTCCAGTTAACAGTGGTTATGAATTAGAAATCGTTTAGGGTTGTCGTGGTTTTACCTGTTGACAAATTGCAGAATAGACTAAATAGGAGGAGACAAAAAAATCAAGTGGTAACGGGACCCAGTATTTGAAATTCTGAATTGTTCCCCAGGCGTTAGTCATTTTTTTCCCATCGCAGTAGGGTCAGGGTGAGAGGGCTGAAGTAGATGGAGGAATGATGAATGTAATGAGGGGAAGAGGTTGAGGAAATTATTCTAGAACTCATGATTTAGGTTTCAAGTAAAGATACTTTCTAAAGGAAATGAAATTGGTGATCTCAGTTTGCTCCCTAGCAACTACTGTAGCAGAGATGCAATTTGAATGCATCAATGTGTTTCACATATTGGGAATCTCTCTGGAAATATATAATGAGCTCCTGTTGGGGCAGTTTTCCATATTATGCTTCAGTGCTAGGGCTTGCATTTGTCCGGATGTCTGTAGCATCCTGAGCTGCTCAACAAATTTTAAACATTTTGGAGATAAAAATAGTTTGAGGCTTTCTCTAAGCACTCTCCAAAGTACCAGGCTGTAACAAAGTGCAGCCCCCAAAACCTTAAAAATTGAAGCCTGCCTCACCTGGGTACGCAGCATGACAGGAAATTGGCTGACATTTACATGGCAAACCACCTCCTCCACATGGCTATTGATGAGCTTATTTTCAGAAAGAAGTACAGTTGTCATTTAATCAAAACACAACACACTGGTATGAAATTTGATGAGTTAGCACTAAGTCAATTGTTTGATGTCTTATTTCCAATTAACTTAAGACGTATTTTAATTTTCCCTGCTTCTTAACAGTTCACTTTTAAAAATCCATTCATAAAAATTAAACACAGTGTGCTGAATTTAAATATCTATCTTTATTTGCTTCTATTTCCATCCCTTTCTTTTTCAATCCCTTGCTTCCTTTCTTTCCCCCTCTCTGGCTAAAGGAAGATGAGACATGAAGAGGGACTGCCATCTACTGGTGTATAGGAAACATTTCTGAAATAGTTGAACAGCACTAGGTATTATAATGGTTTTGCCAAGGACATTGCTAGAGACAAAGAAAAGGTTGTGATGCTTTAAGCTCTTTAAATGAAACCCTGGTTGATATATTCATTCGTTCATTCATTTATTTATTCATTCATTCACAGATTTCAACAAGATTGAATGTAGAACTTCCAGTATTGCCAAGCACTGAGCTGAATCCATAGAGATTTCTAAATCATGGTACTTGATAGAAAAACCATTTCATTTCCTTCCCTTCTCTGTTCATGTACTGTCAATAGTATACAAATCTGTTTTTGTAGCATGCACTTGAGTTAATGGATTGAGCCTCTGAGGATAATTTCTGGAAAATATTAAATATTTACAGGCTATGCTGCCAGCAAAAAATCTCAGGAGGACTCCAGGAGCACACAAATCTTGAAAATACCTTTTCTTCACTCATTCAAAATTCAGTCTACTTATTTTAATATATTTAATAATCCCTTTAAATATTACCATTCACAAAGGAATGGAGAAAAGATAGAAAAGTAGTTGTTTGGAGTGTGTTCCTTATAGGAGACACAGAATAGGATTATGGGAAGTGCTACAGAATAAACACAGGTATTGATTTCACAACATGAATACTGATCAATACGTCAAGAACATGCAGCATATACCTGGGAAGCGTTGGCAAGCTTTCTCTAATACCTACGCTCCTGATTCTGATCAAACCAAAACTCAGTCAGGCAATGAAAAAGCTCACAATACATATGATCATAAAAGACCAGTTTAAAAAAAAAAGCGTTATTGTACAAACATGAGAAATTAGAGGCATTTCATTTGTACCATTTTGTTATTTTTCTGTGAACACTTGGTTTTCCTACTACATATCGACTTTGAAGACAATCAGACTTTTAAAATGATTCAATGACTGAGCCCCCAACTCAATTTCATTATTGTAAATTCAAACTTTCTCAGTCTCTCTCTCCATAGTTATAACACTCATAATTCTCTTTGGCAACAAAAAGAACACATATCTTTCATTTGCTTCTATAAGTCCAGTCATATCATAGTGCTTGCCTGGTTTTTTTCCCCTAATACATTTATATTAAAGGACTGAGTGAATATCATTGGGGTTTTCTTGTATGTGGTTAATTAGAGGGGCTCTAACCAGTGATGTCTCAGCACTCTGCTTTATGGTTTCCCGAGTCTTAATTTTGCTCTTTTAATAAAATTGTGAAATAATTTTTGATTTACAGAAGAGTTGCAAAGATGGTAGTGAGAGTTCTCTTATATCCTTCATTGAGCTTTTCCTTAATGTTAATATCTCACATAACCAAGGTGCAATTATTAAAAGTGAGAATTTAACATCACTACAGTACTATTAATAACACAAGTACAAATGTACTTTGGATTTCCCCAGCTTTTCCACTAATGTCCATTCTTTTATTCCAGGATACCACTTTGGACTTAGTTGTTATATCTCTAGTCCCCTCCAATCTGTGACAGTTCCTCAGTCTTTCCTTATTTTTCATGACCTTGACATTCTGAAGAATACTGGTCATAAACTTCGTAGAATGCCCTTCACTTTGTGTTTGTCTGATGTTTTCTCATAATTATACTGGCATTATAGATTTTGGGAAATAATACCACAAAGGAGAGGTGTGCTTTTCATCACATTATATCAGGGGGTACAGGGGTACCTGGGTGGGTTGGTCGGTTAAGCATCCAACTCTTGGTTTCAGCTCAGGTCATGATCTCAGGGTGGTGAGATCAAGCACTGTGTCAGGCTCGGCGCTCAACATGGAGTCTGCTTGAGATTCTCTCCCTCTGTCCCTCCCCCACTCACTCACTCTCTTTCTCTCCCCCCCCCAAAGTAAATAAATAAATCTCTATATTAGGAGGTACATGATATCAATATGTCTTATTATGACAATGTTAACTTTAGTCACTTGATGAAGATTATATCTGCCAGCTTTCTCCATTGTAAGCTCTACCTCCTGGAAGGAGGAGAGCGTATCAAAGAATTTGTTAGTCTTTCTCCAGGCTTAGGTAGTTTTCTCACTTCAAGTGCTGCTCAGTACTCAGCTGAAGACTTGAGGGGAATCCTTTTCAACTTCTATAGTATTGTCCTGTCCACATCTCTCCTGCCCAGCGTGTGACCCTCTAAATTTCTCACTGCATTATCAACTCTGTTTTCTCAACTCAGGGAAACTGTGAGGTTCTGTTTGGGTTACTTCTCCTTCTCCTAAGTCCTAGAAATACTCTCAAGGCAGCAAGTTGGATCAATTTGTTTTCCTTCTCTCAGATGCTGGCTGTTCAATGCCTGAAAACCATTTTAGAAAATATTTTGTCTTATTATATTTTGTTTGTTTAAGGTGTATGGGTAAATCCAGGCCTTTATTCCATGTGGCCAAAAGCAGATGCCTGGTCCAGTGTTTTAAATACCACCCATTTGCTAATGCCACCAAAAATTAAAATTTTAGTCCAGAACTCCCCCTTGAACTACAAACATATCCTATTTCCTATTTTGTATTTTTCCTTAAATTCTCATTGACATTCCAAACCCAGCTTATCTAAAGCAGAACTTGTGATTCACTCCCCTCCCATCTGTTTCTCTCCTCTCTTGCCAATCTCAGAACATGTCACCACCATCCTCCTAGCTGTTCAATTAAAAAACTAGAAGTCATCCTTGACTCCTCTCTTCCTCTAACTGCCATATCCAATACATTAGCAACACTTTATCCTATTGTTATATTTCAAAATACATATCAAATCCAACCTCTTGTCTCTGTCTGCACTACAACCACTCTCAGAATCTCTCATCTGAGCTCTTGCAGAAACTTCTTTTTTTTTCCTTAAGATTTATTTATTTATTTTAGAGAGAGAACACGCACATGGAGGGGAGGGTTAGAGGGCGAGAGAAACTCAAGCAGACTCCCTGCTGAGTTCCAGCTCTGGGCCTGGCGAGGCCCGTGGGGCTGGTGCTGCTGCCAGTGACCCAGAGGCAAACATTATCTCCAGCCACAGGTGACACGGGAGGCTCTGGGCCCAGGGGAATGACCCTGTGACCCAGGAGTCAGGGTTAGGCCGCAGAGCCCCGGAAACTGACTGGGATTCTAGGCGCCCATCTCCCTGGAGGAATCCCTCCCAGGCCTAAAACAAATGGTGAAATTCAGAGGATGATAGAACAGAATTACTTCGAAAAATCCCCCAATAAATGTATATCTCTAAGCTTTCCCCAAAATCCAATGCGATGAAAGAAATATTTGTAACGAAAAGGTAAAATATGTAAGGAAGTGGTTTTGAAAATTTTGTGTTCTATTAAAAGGAGTAAGCATTAATTATGGCGAAGTGCTTATCACAAAGGGCCACCTTTGAATTTAAAGAGGGAAGGGGGACATACAGGCTGATACCGTTAGTGTTTGTGCCCTGAAGGAACACTGCCCTCCTGCCCTGGAAAAGTCTGTTTCCTGGAGAAACATTTGAGATGTTACCTATCCTGATAANCGTTACCTATCCTGATAAGAAGAGCCAGAGATAGTGGTAACGTTACCTCGGGGGATAACAGGGAGAGGACTTCAAGCTTGTCTTCGTTTTTCTTGCTGTCGATTACGTTCCAGTTTGCAACTAACAGACTTCACTTTTCCATAATTCAATCTGTTTTTCATTATGGGAAAACTGTTAATAACTTGATTGCCAGCCAGAGGCTGCCATGAACCAGAATGCTCAAACTACGTATCAATTCATGATATTTGGTGGGGAAAGAGAATGCAGGTGTTTTCTGGAGTGTGGTTTTGGAAAAAGTGAATGCATTGCTATAAATCTAAGTATGAAATGCACAGGTGTTTCTAGGTTTTTACATATAAGAACATCTTTCTAACACCCAAGATGCCCCTGCAGGCCACGTGGGAGCTTTGTTTTATNAGGTTACTGTGTTACCCAGACGGTGTGGAGGGACGTTCATAAGATCACACCGAAGACAAGAAGAGCTGTCCCTGCACATTGCCTGCAATGGCCTTGGGATTCTGAGTCAGGGTGTCTGGAAGATCTCCCTGGGCCAATGCACCTGAAGAAGCAGGTCTGTGGGGAGCCTGGGGGACTGCCCGCTCAGCCTCTTCCTGATGTCCAACTAGACAGGAATGTGGCATCTGTTGAGGGGGTGCGTCTTCGCACACAAGTTCCAGGAATCTTGTAGGAATGTACAGTTTTCACTCCTAAAGTTTCTGATTCTAAAAACTAAGTGGTTTGCTCAGTCCCACATTTGATATTCTGGTGTTTGCCTGTGGGGCTGTGACTTTTTTTGCAGAATCACCTGGAAAGATAGAGACACCCCAGGATTCATTTACAGTTTGTTTTTGTTTTTTGGTTTTTTTGTTTGTTTGTTTGTTTTTGGTTTGTTCAAATTCATTACAAGACACTGGAGCTTAGAAAACAGATTAGAGGGGCGCCTGGGTGGCTCAGTCGTTAGGCGTCTGCCTTCGGCTCAGGGCATGATCCCGGNAAGAAGCAGGTCTGTGGGGAGCCTGGGGGACTGCCCGCTCAGCCTCTTCCTGATGTCCAACTAGACAGGAATGTGGCATCTGTTGAGGGGGTGCGTCTTCGCACACAAGTTCCAGGAATCTTGTAGGAATGTACAGTTTTCACTCCTAAAGTTTCTGATTCTAAAAACTAAGTGGTTTGCTCAGTCCCACATTTGATATTCTGGTGTTTGCCTGTGGGGCTGTGACTTTTTTTGCAGAATCACCTGGAAAGATAGAGACACCCCAGGATTCATTTACAGTTTGTTTTTGTTTTTTGGTTTTTTTGTTTGTTTGTTTGTTTTTGGTTTGTTCAAATTCATTACAAGACACTGGAGCTTAGAAAACAGATTAGAGGGGCGCCTGGGTGGCTCAGTCGTTAGGCGTCTGCCTTCGGCTCAGGGCATGATCCCGGCATTCTGGGATCAAGTCCCACATCAGCCTCCTCTGATATGAGCCTGCTTCTTCCTCTCCCACTCCGCCTGCTGTGTTCCCTCTCTTGCTGGCTGTCTGTCTCTGTCAAATAAATAAAAACTCTTAAAAAAAAAAAACAGATTAGACCCTCAGCAAGCTATCAGATTTGGTCCTTTGAAAACAAATCAGAGTAAAAATTAAAACAAGGTTAAAACTTATACCTACTTGATTAAAATAAATTTTACAGCAAACTTTATGAAGAATAGTTGCTTTATAAGAATAACATCTGCTAATCAAAAATGTCAAAGATGCACATGGACAGCATTAAATTTGGTGTATTTTATTGTGTCCTTCAGGCCTCAGTGCTGGGAGTGCTGGGAGGTGCACACTTGGGGGGCACACTTGGAACAATTAAAAGTTAGGGAGATTAGGAGGAATTAGGTCCAATCACAATGTAATTAGTTTGGGGGAAAGTCAAGGTATTGCCAAAAGCACCTGTGATCCTGAGGGACGGGTCCCTGCACACTTGAGAGTGCTGTGGCTGGTGGCCGGCATTTGTGCTGGGAGAAAACACTAGATGTTGGTTAGAAGTCAGTGACAGTTAATATGCAGCTAACCTCCCAGGACCACTGGGCCCTCCCCAAACCCAGCAGAAGGAGCGGGAAGCCACGCCGGAATCCTGTCCACGCTGCACCCGGCAGGACACAGGAGCCTGCTGGCAGGACGCCCATGTTTCTCCGCATAGGACGGGCCCCTGGGCGGTGCTCTCACTGCAGCCCCTTCCAGCTCTGGGCCTGGCGAGGCCCGTGGGGCTGGTGCTGCTGCCAGTGACCCAGAGGCAAACATTATCTCCAGCCACAGGTGACACGGGAGGCTCTGGGCCCAGGGGAATGACCCTGTGACCCAGGAGTCAGGGTTAGGCCGCAGAGCCCCGGAAACTGACTGGGATTCTAGGCGCCCATCTCCCTGGAGGAATCCCTCCCAGGCCTAAAACAAATGGTGAAATTCAGAGGATGATAGAACAGAATTACTTCGAAAAATCCCCCAATAAATGTATATCTCTAAGCTTTCCCCAAAATCCAATGCGATGAAAGAAATATTTGTAACGAAAAGGTAAAATATGTAAGGAAGTGGTTTTGAAAATGTTGTGTTCTATTAAAAGGAGTAAGCATTAATTATGGCGAAGTGCTTATCACAAAGGGCCACCTTTGAATTTAAAGAGGGAAGGGGGACATACAGGCTGATACCGTTAGTGTTTGTGCCCTGAAGGAACACTGCCCTCCTGCCCTGGAAAAGTCTGTTTCCTGGAGAAACATTTGAGATGTTACCTATCCTGATAAGCAGAGCCAGAGATAGTGGTAACGTTACCTCGGGGGATAACAGGGAGAGGACTTCGAGCTTGTCTTCGTTTTTCTTGCTGTCGATTACATTCCAGTTTGCAACTAACAGACTTCACTTTTCCATAATTCAATCTGTTTTTCATTATGGGAAAACTGTTAATAACTTGATTGCCAGCCAGAGGCTGCCATGAACCAGAATGCTCAAACTACGTATCAATTCATGATATTTGGTGGGGAAAGAGAATGCAGGTGTTTTCTGGAGTGTGGTTTTGGAAAAAGTGAATGCATTGCTATAAATCTAAGTATGAAATGCACAGGTGTTTCTAGGTTTTTACATATAAGAACATCTTTCTAACACCCAAGATGCCCCTGCAGGCCACGTGGGAGCTTTGTTTTATTTTAGGACATGTTTATTATCTGCTGACTGGGAAAATGAGCCATGGAACAATTCCAGTTCTACTACCAACCCCGTATCAATTTTAATAAAGTTTCATCAAATTTACTGCTGCAGTGGTACCTGCATAGACATTGGGACGTGGCAGGACATTACCCTGCAGTCCGGTGTTGGGTGTACCTGGCTTCCAGGGTGCTTCACTGTCAGGCGAGGTCCCCACAGAGGTCGCTGGCACGATTTTGGAGATTGTAGCCAATGTAGTGAGACCAACTTCTTTTAAACTACTTGTTTTCTATGTTCATTTCCAGCAACATCATGATTTGCTGCAATTTAGTTTTGTTCATTTATATGTTTTCTCCTCCTTCAAAGCTATTTGTTTTGGGGAAAATCTGTGCAATCCAAGTCCCCTTTCTCCGGAACTCCACAATTCACCACGTGCTTGCAGATGTGTTTTTCTAAGCCCCCAGGTGAGTGGGGCGTGCAGTGGGTGAGGTGAGAAAGCAGGTGGCACACGGAGGAAGCAGGCACAGATTGGATGTAGCCAAAGGGGCAGAGGGGGCTTGTGGTGGAGTCGGGCTCTGCCCGGGTCTGCCCGGGACTCTCCTCACATGGGCCAGGAGGATTCGGGCACCGTTCTCCAAAGGACTCTGCCTACTGTGGGCACAAAACAGTATTAGGAGTCAACTGAAATATTCGATTGTCCCAGAGCCTTGGAACACACAGCCCGCATCACTGAATGGCTGTGGCTTTGTCATTGTAGTCTCTGGTGTGACATGAGATCCCTCAGGGAAGCCCCCCCACCAGCAGCAGAGGCACCCTTCGTGCTTGTCCCCAACGTTTGGCCACATCAGGGAGGGACAATGTCATATTGTATGGTGACTGGAGGTTCTGTAGCAGATGAACTGGTTTACTGTGAATTTCGTCATGAAAGTTCTGAGGACCCAGGATCTTGTGTGGACGGCCCTGCTCGTCCAAACCCTTCGTGACTCTGCATGACGTGCTGCCCGGTCCCCAGAGGTCAGGGTCTTGCTCATCAGTCTATGTCAGCAGGTGCCTGAGCTGCTGTGTTCAAGGACGTGGTAAGACGCACTGGGCCCTGTGGGCGTCATAGAGGTTTTCTATCCTTTGCGGGGAAAATGCGAGAAGCGTGATCAAAATAGAGCATTAGCAAAAACGCACCAAACACAAATCTGGCTGTTTTCACCCATATTGTACGTCCCTGTACCTGACACCTACACGGGAAACAGCCGGGTAAAATCCACACGGAACTGAATGAAAGATGAATGTTTTCCAGGACACATTTCAAAACGTAGCTTTCATTCAGGAAGCAGGGGTGGCTTACCAAATTAAGTTCCTTAATAAATATCTATAAATATCCTTTTTGAATATACTATTTAAAACATCTGCTTAAAAATACACCTAAGGAATCGGTAAATAAAACCTTTTCAAAGAGTTGAATCAACGATCTTGCGGGACAGATGAAGAAACACCTAATTCTCCATTAGCAAATTAAAATCGCATATTCCAAGTTCCAGGTGTTAAAACAATTCTAAAGCTTTGTTAAAGGGAAGAAACAAAAAACAGGACAGATGCCCAGGCAAGAATCCCTTGACGTGGGAGAGAAGTCAGCGCAAGCAGGCGTGGTGGGATCTGTGTGGACAGAGCTGCCGTGCACACGTGTGCACTTTGGAGAGTGAAGATGTTGGGGCCTGAAAATGTCTCAAATCGTAGATGATGAGAAAGAACTTGACAAAAATTAATCAAATGATTGGACAATATGATCTTATTTTTATTTCTCTGCTCAATCTGCATTGTGGTAAAGCCTCTGGAGAAGGATCCCACAGTCATGTCATGAAAGTACTAGAATGAGTCAGAATCTCCTTTTAGGGATTTTACCTCGGGTGTGCCCCTGGGTCACCCACGCCCTCAGTGTCGCTGCACCTCGTCGAAGGTGTGTGTGGGGAGGGGTGTCCCCGCAGGGCAGCGAGCAGCCACGAGGACACCGCGTGACTACCTGAGCCCCGAGCACAGACCCCAGTGAGGGCCGTGCTCATAAGCCTCGGTGCAAGGACAAGCAGGCGGGATGTGGCCAGCTCCACGTGCCCGTCCGCTCGTCTGAAATCCACATGCGTCCTGCAAGGGGTTATAAGTAGACGTCGTGTTAATGAGCACTGATGCAGGACACGTCTCCTCTGTTAGAGCAGGGACCCCTTCCAGCCGTTCCTTCCTCTCCCCACCCTGGGAGTGCTCTCTGACTGTCCCTCCCTTCAGGTAATCCAGCAGAAACCCTCCTGGACTAAATGTACATGTGTGCGGGCAACACACACACACACACGGACACATACAAACACATGGACACACACACGCAAACACACGGACACAACCCCCACAGACGGCTGCTCTCTCCATCCCCATGCAGCTCTGTCCTGAAAGAGGAAACAGCTGCGGGCTGGGGTGTTTAGCTGCTGGTTTTGAGAGCACAAGGGGATGTGCTGGTGGGAGGGGCATACTTTAAGTGCCTGGTCCATGGTATGCAGTCTGTAAAATTTCAGTTTATCGTCACTTTTCTGTTACTATTTTCCCCCAACGTCTCTGTGTTCCAGTCTCTGCATTTCTTCCCTCTTCTTCATGCCCCACATTGGAGCCAGGATGGAGCCTTGTCGCTCATCACTGCGACCTGTCTCAGGCTTCTGTCCTATCCGCACCCCGTGCCCTTAATCCACCCTAAGTGCCCAGTAGTCTAGGGTCTTATCATTTCATGGCTGGATTGTTTCACTCCCAGTTCTGAGAAGAGCCCAGAGAGGAAAGTAAGTATATCATGGAACAGTAACAAGAATATATTGTATTCTCATAAAATTATGCAAAAGGAAAATGTAAAAGCAGAAATGCTACAGTGTTAGAAACCCAGACACCAGTGAAACAAAATAACTGAGATGAATAGCGAACAGATTTAATTCAAAATTCTAACATGTGAAGCAAAGAAACTTAACTTAGAGGAGTCAGTAATAATTGGTGTGAAGAAACTCGGGTGGGGGATGGCTTATGACATGGATCACTGAGATGTTTCAACCCTAAGTATAAAAATGAAGATGTTTTCAATGCCTGGTCCCTGAGCACTTTGTCGAATCCGCCCACACACTTTCTGCACACGCTGCACAGACACAATGAGAGAGATACTCTCCCTACATAGCTCTTGTCTCCTTTCTGGGCTCACTGTTCCACACGCGTCCTGGGTCCAGAGCCCACATTTCTGCGTGCCCTCAAGTCAGGACACATGGTGCCAGCAGCCACACCCTGAGTGCACAGACTTAGCAGTGGCCCAGCACACGGGGGATAGTCTGTGGATAAGCTACAAGGAAATCGTGCGGTCGGCCCGATCCTGGGGAGCAGACCGGCTGACAGAGGGAGCGGTGATTTGGGAAGCCAGCTTCAGAAGGAGGAGTGTGTGGTGCTGTTCCCTCCACCTGAACCGTAAGCAGTGCTGGGGGCGTAAATGACAGAACCCAAATCTTGTTGTCTGGCGCGTAAAAGGATGAACTAGGTTTATTAATAAAACTCCCAGAGAGATGGGGCAGGGCGGCTTCAGGGAAGCCGTGTCTTCAGAACGGGGGGGATGATGACCTCGGACTCACGCACGGAGCTCAGCACAGAAGGAAATGCAGCCTCAGCGTAACCAGGGGCCTCTGCAGAATATTCAGAACACATTCTTGGGACAGTCGAGTGGGGACGGATCGCCAGTTAGGTAGAGAGCATTGTGGCCAGATTTCCATGATGGAGGGAAGGAAAAGGAGAGATTTCTCAAGCACAAGGAGAGAAAGCAACAGAGGAATGAGAAGTGATTCAGAATTTCTAGCCCAGGAGAGTGGTGGCGGCAGGAGTGGGAGGATGGTGTCAGGATGGGCACCCACAGCAGAAGGGCCCACGAAATACCCCTAGCTTATAAAAATGCGTAGTCAACTGAAGTCTTTCTAAACAGTATTGAGGCGGTTAACATGTACAGGACTGGACTCTGATGACGTGTTTGTTACCCACTGCTCCCTGATACTAGTTACTGATCTCATAGTGTCTGGGAGCCCGGGTCCTGGTGCTCCAGCCACGTCCTCCAGCCAGGATCACGGTCCGGTCCAGGGATGGCCGGGAATACGGTCACCTCAAGGTCCACTGGGCAGTTTGCTCCCAGGCTCACTCAGCGTCCTCAGAGCGCTCTGTACCTTGCGGGCCGTCAGCCAGAGCCCATGCCCAGTTCCTCGCCACGTGGCCTCTAGACATGGCATCTTGACTTATCAAAAGAAGCAAAGCACGGGGTGGGAGGGTGTCGCAGACAGAAATCACATCTTTTCATAATTTGGTCCCAGATGTGACACCGTCTGTTTTTTCCCATATCCTGCTCATTGGAAGTTAAGTCACTAGATCCACACTTCGCACAGGCTGTGGACCGCACCAGAGAAAGCGCTGGGAGGCAGGACTGTCGGGAGCCCCCGGGAACCACGCAGCCCAACCTGCACTCTTCCCCGTGATGTACGGGCCTCCACGTGCCAGAGACACTCAGAACCCCCAATGTCTCCCTTCCCAGCTGTATGCCTTCACTGGATTTGTGGGTAACCCCACGAGAACTATTGTTCCAGACGCATGGTATTTCTGTTTGCACAAATACCCACTGCAGTCCCTGGCGTGCGGCCAGGACCAAAGACAAAGTTCTGAGTTAGAAATTAAATGCTGCTGACATGATTTAAGGCAGTTCATATGGATTCATTAAGAATCATTTGCAGTGTGAACATCTTTATTTTTAAACTAAAAATGTGTTAGAAAAATAGTTTCCATTTAGTTCACTCAGTACAGCTTCAGCCACAAAGCACCGGCTCCCGGCACGCGCGCCCTGTCGGGCCTTCCTCTGCGCGTCCCTACAGCTGGCGGGCAAGGCGGGCGATGCCACGGGAGGCACAGCGGTGCTGGGACACCTGCCCGGATGCCTCTGCCGGTGCCGGTGGCTGCCGGTGGTTCTGCCCTCTTGAGGGAGGCAAACAGACGCTAGACCTTTCGTTAGATTTCTTGATAACTAAACAAGCAAAAGGCACAGCTCGCCGAAATACCAGCTCCCAGCTGCCACGGGGAGGCCAGTAGGCATGACCCAAGTCTTGAAAACACAGTTTCAAATATTCAGAAGAATGCCATCTAAACTCCAGTTCCCTGGTTCAACAGTCTCTTGATTGCCTATGTGATGGCTCCCTTTCCTTACTTAGATGGAATTGTGTTAATTAAAGATCACAATTGATAACAATTTAAATAACGAGAACTAATGAGAAAAATATAGAAGACTGAAGATAATGAGTGTCATTAAAGAAAAAGAAAACCAGGTTGGCTGCCTGCTGGTAGAAATCTGAGGGACATGCCCATTAGTGGGGGGCTGGGTGATTTCCTCTCAGTGGGGCTGCAGGGGGGTGACAGACCAGTTAGGGACAAACCCACTGCCAATGTAAATGTGCCCCCCGGGAAAGAGCCCCCACTTGAGATGCCTTCCGCCACCCTCCAGAGATCTGACGTGCTGACCACTAACCCAACGTGAGTGTGATCGTAGGCTGCAGACTTGCCTCCTTTCCCAGAGATGGACGGAATATCTAAGGTGGAGCAAAGGCAAGAATTTGCCCCAAATGATGGTAACTTGCAGGTCTGGGTCCTGTGCTCCATCTGAGAAGAGTAAGCACGTCCACCACAGCCGTGAGATGTGTGCAGCTCCCGAGAGGCAGACCCGTCATGAGAACTCTCGCTCGGGACACAGGACGCACTTGCCTATAAACTAACTTTGAAAAATCATAATATAAAATGATAAAATATAACATAAACATTCATATCTTAAAATTATAGCTTCAAAATTAGTGTCAGGTGTCTCACAACTTACTCTGAATGCAAACACACTTTGAACANGTAAAAGGATGAACTAGGTTTATTAATAAAACTCCCAGAGAGATGGGGCAGGGCGGCTTCAGGGAAGCCGTGTCTTCAGAACGGGGGGATGATGACCTCGGACTCACGCACGGAGCTCAGCACAGAAGGAAATGCAGCCTCAGCGTAACCAGGGGCCTCTGCAGAATATTCAGAACACATTCTTGGGACAGTCGAGTGGGGACGGATCGCCAGTTAGGTAGAGAGCATTGTGGCCAGATTTCCATGATGGAGGGAAGGAAAAGGAGAGATTTCTCAAGCACAAGGAGAGAAAGCAACAGAGGAATGAGAAGTGATTCAGAATTTCTAGCCCAGGAGAGTGGTGGCGGCAGGAGTGGGAGGATGGTGTCAGGATGGGCACCCACAGCAGAAGGGCCCACGAAATACCCCTAGCTTATAAAAATGCGTAGTCAACTGAAGTCTTTCTAAACAGTATTGAGGCGGTTAACATGTACAGGACTGGACTCTGATGACGTGTTTGTTACCCACTGCTCCCTGATACTAGTTACTGATCTCATAGTGTCTGGGAGCCCGGGTCCTGGTGCTCCAGCCACGTCCTCCAGCCAGGATCACGGTCCGGTCCAGGGATGGCCGGGAATACGGTCACCTCAAGGTCCACTGGGCAGTTTGCTCCCAGGCTCACTCAGCGTCCTCAGAGCGCTCTGTACCTTGCGGGCCGTCAGCCAGAGCCCATGCCCAGTTCCTCGCCACGTGGCCTCTCGACATGGCATCTTGACTTATCAAAAGAAGCAAAGCACGGGGTGGGAGGGTGTCGCAGACAGAAATCACATCTTTTCATAA
Organism: Ailuropoda melanoleuca; assembly: GCF_002007445.2. Lineage (NCBI taxonomy): Eukaryota > Metazoa > Chordata > Mammalia > Carnivora > Ursidae > Ailuropoda > Ailuropoda melanoleuca. The sequence goes on from NC_048225.1 coordinate 40,422,709, forward strand.
TTTGGTCCCAGATGTGACACCGTCTGTTTTTTCCCATATCCTGCTCATTGGAAGTTAAGTCACTAGATCCACACTTCGCACAGGCTGTGGACCGCACCAGAGAAAGCGCTGGGAGGCAGGACTGTCGGGAGCCCCCGGGAACCACGCAGCCCAACCTGCACTCTTCCCCGTGATGTACGGGCCTCCACGTGCCAGAGACACTCAGAACCCCCAATGTCTCCCTTCCCAGCTGTATGCCTTCACTGGATTTGTGGGTAACCCCACGAGAACTATTGTTCCAGACGCATGGTATTTCTGTTTGCACAAATACCCACTGCAGTCCCTGGCGTGCGGCCAGGACCAAAGACAAAGTTCTGAGTTAGAAATTAAATGCTGCTGACATGATTTAAGGCAGTTCATATGGATTCATTAAGAATCATTTGCAGTGTGAACATCTTTATTTTTAAACTAAAAATGTGTTAGAAAAATAGTTTCCATTTAGTTCACTCAGTACAGCTTCAGCCACAAAGCACCGGCTCCTGGCACGCGCGCCCTGTCGGGCCTTCCTCTGCGCGTCCCTACAGCTGGCGGGCAAGGCGGGCGATGCCACGGGAGGCACAGCGGTGCTGGGACACCTGCCCGGATGCCTCTGCCGGTGCCGGTGGCTGCCGGTGGTTCTGCCCTCTTGAGGGAGGCAAACAGACGCTAGACCTTTCGTTAGATTTCTTGATAACTAAACAAGCAAAAGGCACAGCTCGCCGAAATACCAGCTCCCAGCTGCCACGGGGAGGCCAGTAGGCATGACCCAAGTCTTGAAAACACAGTTTCAAATATTCAGAAGAATGCCATCTAAACTCCAGTTCCCTGGTTCAACAGTCTCTTGATTGCCTATGTGATGGCTCCCTTTCCTTACTTAGATGGAATTGTGTTAATTAAAGATCACAATTGATAACAATTTAAATAACGAGAACTAATGAGAAAAATATAGAAGACTGAAGATAATGAGTGTCATTAAAGAAAAAGAAAACCAGGTTGGCTGCCTGCTGGTAGAAATCTGAGGGACATGCCCATTAGTGGGGGGCTGGGTGATTTCCTCTCAGTGGGGCTGCAGGGGGGTGACAGACCAGTTAGGGACAAACCCACTGCCAATGTAAATGTGCCCCCCGGGAAAGAGCCCCCACTTGAGATGCCTTCCGCCACCCTCCAGAGATCTGACGTGCTGACCACTAACCCAACGTGAGTGTGATCGTAGGCTGCAGACTTGCCTCCTTTCCCAGAGATGGACGGAATATCTAAGGTGGGGCAAAGGCAAGAATTTGCCCCAAATGATGGTAACTTGCAGGTCTGGATCCTGTGCTCCATCTGAGAAGAGTAAGCATGTCCACCACAGCCGTGAGATGTGTGCAGCTCCCGAGAGGCAGACCCGTCATGAGAACTCTCGCTCGGGACACAGGACGCACTTGCCTATAAACTAACTTTGAAAAATCATAATATAAAATGATAAAATATAACATAAACATTCATATCTTAAAATTATAGCTTCAAAATTAGTGTCAGGTGTCTCACAACTTACTCTGAATGCAAACACACTTTGAACAGTTAGTATGTGCCACATACGTCATGGAGTGTTGTGTCTGGGCCTAAATATGCACGGCCATTGTGTGCACTCGGGTAGCCTGGGACACAGCACACTCATGATCTAGAGTGTTCTGTCACTGTCCCCATTGTTGGTGAACCTATGTCGGGATAAGCCTGTAAGTTAGTATCTAAAAAGCACCTTGAAGTTTATAGCAACAAAAGATCCTCCATCGCTCTGCCATGACTCCTTCAAGATGACCCATCCCTTCGGGCAACCTGGCTTTCAGTGAAATTCAGAGTCGCCATAGTAACAGTAACCTCCCTAATTCCAAACCCCACTCTCCCATAATCTGCTCTGAATGTGACAGATTAACATTTTTTCTTCTCTGAGCATTACATACTTTGAAATGGAAAGGGAGACAATTAAAAAATTCTTTATTAGATGAAATGCCCCGAGTTCAGTGCAATGTCCGGACTGGGAGGCCAGCGATGGCCAGGAGGAGAGCGGGCAAGGGCATCCTGGGTTTCTTGGTGAAAGACTGCATGAGCGGTAAAGGACCGTGTTATGAAATCACAGGTTGAAGAACCACATCATTCTCTCCCAAAATTCTGAGAATAACTTTAGTGACAAAATGACTTTGAATTGAGAGATCATTAGAGCCAGAATCTGCAAATCTAGATTGTGGCCTGCTTTCTCTTCCATGGAATAGATGCAAAAGTGACTATTTGTCCCACTTGAAAGAGTGCTTGTAATATTTATGACTAAGTAACCTGAAGTATCCAACATCTATAAAGAACTCACCAAACTCCCTGCCCCAAAACAAATAACCCAGTTAAGAAACGGGCAGAAGACATGACCACTTTTCCACAGAAGACACACAGGTGGCCAACAGACACATGAAAAATGCCTAATATCACTCATCCTCAGGGAAACACAAATCAAAATCACGATGAGATCCCACCTCACACCTGTCAGAATGGCCAAAATTAACAGCACAGGAAGTAAATGTTGACTAAGATGCAGAGAAAGGGGAACGCTCTTGCACCGTTAGTGGAAACGCCAATTGGTGTGACCACTCTGGAGAAGAGTACGGGGGGTCCTCGAAAGTTAAAAATAGAACTACCCTATGATCCAGCAATTGCACTACGAGGTATTTACCCAAAGGGCACAAAAGTACCGATTCAAAGGGGTACCTGCAGTGTGATGTTTATAGCAGCACTATCGACAATAGCCAGACTAGGGAAAGCCCAAATGTCTATCGACTGATGAACGGGTAAAGAAGATGTGGGGTGTGTGTGTGCATGTGTGTGTGCGCGTACGTGGTGTGTGTGTGTGTGTGTAGGAATATCACTCAGCCATCTAAGAGGATGAAATCTTCCATTTGCAACTATGTGGATGGAGCTAGAGTGTATTATGCTAAGTGAAATAAGTCAGTCAAAGAAAGACAAATACCATGTGATTTCACTCATATGTGGAGTTTAAGAAATAAAATAGATGAACATATGGGAGGGTGAGAGGGGAAGAAAATGGGAAACAAACCATAAGAGACTCTTAAAGACAGAGAACAAACTAAGGGTTGCTGGAGGGAGGTGCATGGGGGATGGGCTAGATGGGGGATGGGCATCAAGGAGGGCACCTGTTGTGAGGGTATGGCATGTAAGGGATGAATCACTGAATGCTACTCCTGAAACCAACATTGCACTGTATGTTCACTAGAATTTAAATAAAAATTTAAAAAATAAAAAATAAAATAAAATTAGTATCTGTGGTTTATTTTAATGAGATATAAGATTAAATAAATAATGATATAGATTTAAAAAGACTAAATAACTTGTATTGAAGGATTCTGTGCAGTCTTGAGAAAGATTATACTGGTTATAAAGAAACCCAGCATTGGATAGCAGCCGAAGCCCAGGAGGGCAGCTACCCTCCCAATTTCCCAGTGAACTGACAAAAATAACTATAGGAGAGGGAGCTCCGCATTGTGGCTGATAGCCTTGTAGCCCTTTGTCTGACATTTACAACGACTTCGTTGGAAACAGAATAGGAGATTAAAAGTCCTACACACGGATTCAGTAATATTAATATAAACTCCAAGGAGAGTGGCTTATCACATTTTTCTCCAACCTTGCAGGGAAGTTTGATACTGAAAAGAACAGCAACAACAACAACAACAATAACAACAAACTAACGTTTGAAATTGGGGAATTGCCAGAGGAATAAATGGGGAAAGGGCAGTATTATAGTTAATATAAGAAGAGGCACGGTATCCAAAATGCCTTAGTTTCGGAAGTAAGAAATGAAGCCAACAATAAGTAATAATGAAACAAATAACAAAGTTCTGTAATATGAAAAATTACCCCAACTTTTAAATTGAAAGAGTTTATGAATTAATAGCAGAATTCAATGTTAAAAAAATTCATAATACATATTCCAAAATATATAATCTTTAAACATAAGAATATACTATGAGAATCTATATTTTCAAAAAGGACAAAAGCTAAAAACCTCTAGAGACAAAGGTAAGATTAAATAATGAAAATGGAAAATCACATATAACTCTATTGTAGTGCATTTCAAAAAATTAATGAATTTTATAGCAAAATACAAATTACCAAGATTGACCCAAGAAGAAATGGAGAACTTGAAAAGGTAGGATTCATGAGGCTGCAGAAAACCGGATTCACAGCCACATTGTAACTAAATTTGAAGAACCAATAGTTTCAGTCAATGGAAAGTCAAAGAGAACACATCACAGGTCCGCAATATGAAGACAAAACCGTGAAACCACAGCCTACCATCAAATGTGGCCCTTTCCCCACATTTGTAAATAAAGTTTTATTGGCACACAGCCGTACGCCTCGATCTGCATGTTTTCTGGGGCTGCTCTGCTGCTGCCGCGGATGGGAGGCACCTCCCAGAAGTTGCACATCCAGCAAAGCCAAGCAAGCTCTTCGATGTCTGTCCTTCACAAACACGGTTTAGCAACGCCCGTTGAAGAAATATGCTCAGAACTGAGTCAAGAGGATACAGTGATGGATTGAATATGAGGTTAAGAGAAGAGCAAGAGTCAGGACAAGACGGGGAGCTTCTATCATCCATGCACTGGATGGATGACGTGCTGTTGACTAAGACGGGAAAGGCCAGGTGAGCATGTTTGGGGAAGGAAAGGTCCGTTTTTGATCTTTAAATTATCACACAGGGACCAGTGCACCTGTCAGCGCCCAGTGTCCTTCCTGAGAAGGCTCGTTAGTTACATGTGCCCATTTCTTGTAAGCTTGGCGTCTTTGAGAGGTGAAGCTACTCTCTACATTGAAGAAATCAGGTTTGGGAAGCTTCGGAGCTGCTGTCCAGAAACTCCCCAGGACAAACGCCTCCTGCAAAGCGTCCTCAGGCACTGGTCATTACCTGGTGACAAGTCCCCCAGTCAGACTTCAGGGGATGGACAATGACGCGCAAAATCACTCGTCAATCACCAGGTGTGATTGCAACCACAGCAGGAAGCGTGTTTCCCGTGTGTTTACAGAGAAGACCATCTGGTCCGAAACTTGGGTACTTGTCATCTGAAGTGTCTGGGATGACAAACGGTCCTTGGGCCACGCGGTGCCACTTCATTCACTGTGGATGTGTTGCAGACTTTTGATAAAAATTCCCTCGATAAGATACTGCAGGGTGCTGCGTGCTGTGTGGGGTGAGTGTGCACACGCGTGTGTGGGACCACAGTAAATCTGAGTGCAGAGCTCACTTCTACCAGTGACTTAGAAGCTGGCTCTGGAAAGGTCTCATACTAAGAGACATCAAGAAAATATTCCATTTGATTTGATTATTTGTCTCCGTGCACTGGGTGTTATACGCAAGTAATGAATCATTGAACTTGACATAAAAAACTAGGGAGGTACTGTATGGTGACTAACATAATATAATAAAAAATTGTTATAAAAAATAAATAGAAAATATTCCATTTGAGCAGGACCAGGTATAAAATCAACGTTGTTGCTTTACTTGGAAGTAGGAGGGAAAGAGGAGCTGGGGAGGCAGTGGCTACAGCGTCTGAAGAAACACCGGAGATGGAGGCTGAAAGGGAAACCGAAGACAGAGCAGTTATTATTCCCTTACTCCTGCCTCACCTCGTACTCAGGAATTACCATCTCAAATACCGACATAATTCACCTCTGTGCAATTTGTGGGGCGAGGGGCAGACTGGCAAGGTGGGATCGCACACGGGATCAGAACCCAGGCCGGCGGCCCTGCCGACTGCAGAGCTGGGCCCTGAAGCCACAACCTAACCCCCACGTCCCGGAAAGTATCTCAGGCCGCAGTAAAACTGGACGAGTTGCTCAGCTCATGTTATGAAGTTAGAATATCCTTAGTAAAAAAAAAAAAATACTTTGTTCAATATTAAAGTGAGGAAAACCGTAATGTAAAAAAAGATCCTGAAATTTCTATTTCCATAAAACACAATCACAGTGGCAGAATAATGAAGCTGTTTTAAGTGCGTGAAGGAACGTCCACAGACAAACATCTGTGAACAACGTCAAATCCCAGAATACAGCTCCGGGAGCCGCTGCAGCCTTTCCCGCATGGACACTCCCCCCGGATGTCAAACGCTTTGATAGTCACACGGCTAGAACGACCTAATGGGAGAAACGGCCGGGATTGTGAACAGACAGAAAACTTACATGTGCGTGATCGATACAATTATGAACACGTGACTTCACTGGTAGGCGTTAGAGAAACCTGAGTTTCAGATACGCATCAAGCACTTCGCTCACTTGCGGGGGTGGGGGGGATAGTGAATAGGAAAGACCTGTCCACCGTTAAGTAGGCTTCTCTTTCAGGATTCTGTCCCACAGACATAAAGTCACCTGATACATACGTATTTATCAAGACACATTGCAGCCTGGTTGACATTAGTGAAAGTTTATTAGGGCGAACAGGTGAATGCATAAAAGCCTTCAATGTTCATTTAATGAACACACAGAAGCCCATCATAGGCTCCTCTTAGACATTTTTGGAGAGAAATCTGTATAATATGAACCCACTTTTTTGGTGGGGGAAATATGTAGATGACTTATATCCATGGTGAGGAATATTTAGAATTATGCGCACCTGGCCGTTCATACGTTCAGCTGCAGGGGTTGGGGTGGGGGTGGGGGCAGACACATCTTCCGTGTGACCTGCTACACATTTCTGTGTTTATTCTTGGGTTTCAAGGGGTGTATATCATCTTATATTTTGGCTATATAAATCATATTAGGATAAAGTAATGTTTTTCCTGGAACAAAAGAAACGAGTGTCATGTAGAATAAATACCGTATTTGGGGAGACAGCCCAGAATAGCAGGGACTTAAAAATGATAGCAAATGACAACCACCTCAGAAGCAACGGTAACACTAACTAACACAGGCCCAGCATTTCACACCAACATGGGAACCTGAGTCTTTTCCCCCAACTTTAGCTCCTAGACATTAAAGGTTTCATTGTGTCCCGAGAACATTAGTTTCTCATCAAAAATGCAGTGGTAGAATGATTGCAGAGCTCAGGGTTCTGACACAGTCCCCTGGGGGCTTGAGCAAAAGCCTCAATGCTCGGTCTGCCCAGTGGTAGAAGGAAAGGAATGATGGATGAGTTCAATGCCGTCCGAGCGCCAAGCGCCCTTTGCCTACGTTCTTGTGTTGAATCGTGCTTGTCCTGGGTTCAGGAGATGACATAACTGTACCACTCACATGGGGAGAATGTTCACAAAGAGAAACTATACATGAGCTCAGAGGGTGCACTGACGAATTTCCACCATTCTTTGGACCATCCTTTTTGGCCATCCTTAATTCTGGAGGAGCTCTGTGGTTTCCTAGTGCACACTGTTTTCACTTTATGACTAATAAGAACATTTCTCTTTCTTTTTTTTTTATTAAGTTAGTCACCATACAGTACATCCCTGGTTTCTGATGTAATGTTCCATGATTCGTTACTTGTGCGTAACACCCAGTGCACCATGCAATACGTGCCCTCCTTAACACATTTTTCAATTACTGAGCCATCAGGTAAGAGCTCAGAATATAAAGTTAGTTAATTATATTATTCTTCCAAGAATCTATCTCTCCCCTAAAGTTCCTTCCATAATCACTGTAGATACTGAATGTGCCTGACACTGCTTAGTATTTTAATATGCATTTAATTCACCCATGATCAGGCACTTTCCTCTCCAAACATTGCGTATGTAGGAAAGTTATTAACTTTTCATGTGGTATCTGTGTTCAGGTTGAAGGTGCCTCTAACTCTTAATTATCTCGCTGCAGAGCCGACGGTTATAAGCACAACGGAATACGAGTAGCCATACTGCTAATGCTCTCTTCCTCCAGTCATTTCAAATAAGCCCTTTGTGCTCTCATTCTTTCTGATTAACAATGAAATTAATGAGAAATGACACGTAAGTGGGGAAATTGATAATCTGTAATTGCACGTTAGGTGGCCTGTGCTGATTTTGGATTACCCTGTGGAATAGAGTTCCCATTGCCACCGCTGAGATTCCTAAGTTGGAGGACGATCCCTTCCTATCTCTCCAGATAGAGAGAGAAGTAACAGACAGACGGGTAAGATACACAGATCTTATTTTTAGATACAAATAGTCAAAGTTTCCTACATAAAGATGCAGTCACAATTGTTCCCATTTCATTATTGAACCAAGCATGAGATAATGCTGAGGCCAACGTGGAGCACTGTAATGGGGTGGGGGTATCTGAATTTCTACAAATTTCTACAGATAGTTCCAAATCTAGCTCCACTGTGCCCTCGTGATGCTAATTATTTTCATAATGTCGCCTTTTTGCCCAGCAATACTTTGATGCCAGGGACTCTACTTTCAAGATACAGGGTGTGGACACAGGATGCATTTATCCGTACTTCCTGCCTAGCCCCCCTCTTGACTGAGCTCCCTAAGATATACATACACTACTGTTCTCTGGGTAGAAATTCTCTGCTTTCTGCATACAGAGGCATGATAAAGTTTTCTATTCCTCACGTAGCGGGGCAGGGAAGCGATCACGGGCGTAACCTCTGCAGTCCCACCCCCTGGGCGCAAACGTCACCTCTCTCCGTGTGAGCACACACACTCGCATATTGTACAGGCAGGCTCTTACCCAGCATGTGATTTTGCAAGTGTTTTCTAATCTGTGGATTGTCTTTTAACTTTCCAGATCGGCATCATGGGCAGCACAGAGTTTTAATTTTAATAAAGTCCAATTTACTTTTTTCTTCTGTCACTTGTGCTTTTGGTGTTGCAGCTAAGACACCACGACCTCCCCCAAAGTCACGAAGATTTACTGGTATGCTTTCTTCTAGCAGTTTCAGCCAGCTGGGCTTTTGATAAGGATTGATAGGGATTGCTTTGAATCTATTGATCGATTTTAGGAATATTGCTCTTGTAATAATATTCAGACTTCCAATTCATTAATGTGGGATATCTTCCAGTTTATTTAGATCTTCCTTAGATTATTTCAACAATGTTATGTAGATATTGGTGTAAAAAACTTATACTTCTTTTTATCAATTTTTTATTTTTATTTTTTAAAGATTTTATTTATTTGACAGAGAGAGACACAGCGAGAGAGGGAACACAAGCAGGGGGAGCGGCAGAGGGAGAAGCAGGCTCCCAGCAGAGCAGGGAGCTCCATGCGGGGCTCGATCCCAGGACCCAAAGGCAGATGCTTAACAACTGAACCACCCAGGGGCCCTGGAAAAACTTATACTTCTTTTTAAATCTATCCCTATGTATTTTATTATTTTTAATGCTATTAAAAATGGAAATTTTTAAAGTTTATGTTTAAATTGTTCACTGGTAGTATGAAAACACTGGTCTTTCTATTGATTTTGTATCCTGTTACCTTACTGAGCTCATTTATTAGGTCTAATCATTTTTAGCAGATTTCTTCGGATTATCTGTATAAAGATTACATCATCTGCAAACAGAGAAAGTGTTACTTCTTCCTTTCAAACCCTGATGCCTTTCTTTCTTTCTCTGGAAAGTTGTCCTTGTTGGACCGTGCGGTGACTGGCTGAGTAGAAAAGCCGATGTCACGGCATCATCGCTCTGACCGTGGGGGAAAGCAGTCAGCCTGCCACCATGAAGAATGGCGTTATCTTATTCCTGGGCTTTGTGCAGACATTCAGGTGTCCTTTATCCAGCTGACAAAGCTCTCTCTTTTTTTTTTCAGTCTAAATTCTTTTTTTTTAAATTTTTTTTATTATATTATGTTAGTCACCATACGGTACATCCCCGGTTTCCGATGTAAAGTTCGATGGTTCAATAGTTGTGTATAACACCCAGTGCACCATGCAATACGTGCCCTCCTTACTACCCATCACCGGTCTACCCTATTCCCCCACCCCCGCCCCCGAGGCCCTCATTTTGTTTCTCAGAGTCCATAGTCTCTCAGGTTTCATTCCCCCTTCTGATTACCCCCCCTTTCTTTATCCCTTTCTTCCCCTACCGATCTTCCTAGTTCTTATGTTCCATAGATGAGAGAAATCATATAATTGTCTTTCTCTGCTTGACTTATTTCACTTAGCATTATCTCCTCCAGTGCCGTCCATGTTGCAGCAAATGTTGAGAATTCGTTCTTTCTGATAGCTGAGTAATATTCCATTGTATATTATTACATCCATAAGATGGTTCATCTTTAAGTGTTTAAAATAATGAGGTAAAAGTATTTTAATAATAATAGAATGTTCTCTTAGAAATATATGTGATATACGAAAAGCAGAATAATTCTGTTTATGAAGAAATTATTTTTAAATTTGATTTTTCCATGAATTCTCAAGAAAAAGTCAAGAATGATATAAATTAAACATTTAGAGCCCTCAGTTTTGGGGAGGGAAAGATTTTTAGCAGGACTGGGTGGGGGGTGGGACTGTACTTGGAATTATTTGCCTTATATAGTTTCTATTTTCAATACCATTAGAATATATGCATTGCATTATTTATCTGAAGCCTAGGAAATGGGATCAAATAAGGTAGTATAAATATGTTCAGCTAATGAAGAACACCTGTGTTTTTAAAATTTATTATTTTTTTAATACAACTCTAACACACAGTGTTATATTAGTTTTAGGTGTACAATATTATGATTTACAATTGTACAAAAAATAATGAAATACATAGGATTAAATTTACCCGTGGAATTGAAAGACTTGTTCACCAGAAATTATAAAAACACTGATAAAAGTAATTGAAGATGACACAAACAAGCAGAAAGATATCCTGTGTTCATGGATTGGAATAACCAATATTGTTAAAAAGTCCATACTACCCAAAGCAATAATTAACAATTGTTAACAATTAACAAAAATATTTTTCACAAAACTAGAACAAATATTTCTAAAACTTGTATGGAACAACAAGAGGTCCCAAATAGCTGAAACAATCTTGAAAAAGTATAATGCTGGAGGTATAACAATCCTGGACATCAAGGTATACTACAAACCTGTAGTGATCAAAACAGTACGGTACTAGAACAAAAACAGAAATAAAGATATACGGATAGAACTGAGAACTAAAAAATGAACACACATTTTATAATGTTGATTAATTTATAATAAAGAAGGCAAGAGTATACAATGGGAAAAAGTCTTTTGAATAAATGATGCTGGGAAAATGGGACAGTTACATACAAAGAAGGGAAACTTGATGACTTTCTTACACCATACACAAAAATAAACTCAAAACAGATTGAAGACCTAAATGTGAATCAGGAAACCATAAAACTAGAACAAAAAATAAGTAGTTACCGCTTTACCCCAGACATTGAAACTTTTTTATAGCTATATCTCCTGAGGCAAGGGAAACAAAACCAAAACTAATCTATTGCAATGACATCAAAATAAAACACTCACACACATTTGCATAGTGAAGACAACCATCAGTAAAACAAAAAGAGAACTTCCTGGATAGGAGAAGATATTTGCAAGTAATATATCCAATAAGGGGTTAATATACAAAATATATGATGGATGTATAAAACTCAATAACCTAAAACCAAATAATCTCTTTTAAAAAATGGGCAGAGGATCTGAATAGACATTTTTCCAAGGAAATCATAGAGATGGCTAACAAAAACAAAAAAATTCTCAACACCACTAATCATCAAGGAAAATGCATATTAAAACCACAATGAGATATCACTTCACACCTGTTAGAATGTCTAAAGTAAAAAATTCAAAAAGTAATAAGCTTTGTCAAGGATGCAGAGAACAAAGAACCCTCATGCAACTTTGGTGAGAATGCAAACTGGTGCAGCCACCGTAGGAAAACAATATGGATTTGTTTTCTGAAGTTTTTATCTCTACACCTTCAGTGTATGGGACCAAAAAAAAATGAGACTACTAGTTTTGCTGCATCAAAGAAGGGTTACAAGATATAGTCACTTACAAATAACTAAGGGAAATGGCCTCTCTTCACTTTGAGGTTTTGTGAGATATTTATGAACATTCACAGGAACTGCTTGATCACTATGCTCCCTTTCCTGTGAAATGCCCTGATCAATTGTCACTTGAGTGTCCCTGAGAGTCAGAATTAAAGACAGAGGAATTTATTTCTTGCAAGAGAAAAGATTCTTCAAGATAATTCTAGCCATGTGAGGTTAGTATTAACATGTTTTTAGGAATAGTCTGGGAAAGCAATCTACTTTGAAAGAATTCTAGTATCTGGGAAGATAAATCAGGATGAATATATATTAATTATTTATCACATAATCAGCAGAGTCTCAAGGTATGTAGTTTCAGAAACCATGATTTTTACAAGTTGACCAGATTGTAAATTCCTATAATTGGGTAAGTGACCAAACTTTCTAATTTGTCTGGGACTTGGGCATATCGAGGGATGTAGATTTTAGTGAGCAACCAAGAAACTCTCCAGCAAATTGGCACAAGTTTGTTAACTTACAGGGTGAAGAACAAGACTAATTGACTCAGCAATTAATTCAATAAGTATTGGATAAATGCCTAGTACCTTCTGTGTAGGGTGTTAGAAAATAGGGATTTCAGCAACATAAAAAACATACATCTATACAGCTTCTGCCCTTGTAGATTTAAATTCTTGAAAAAATAAAAGAGAAATATTAATTACACCACACTGGTTTTCTCATTAGTATACGTAGTTTTGTTAAGTACTATTATCACTCAGGGAGAGAGATATACAGTATCTGGTGAGGAATTTTATGGACAGGAAAGGGCTTGAGCAGATTCTCAGAGATTGCTATTTCCATGAGCTCAGCACATTGCATATATTCAATCCTCAACAGATGTTTGTTGAATAAAACTAACAAGATTTTTTTTTTAATCAGAGAGAGAGAGAGCACAACCAGGAATAGTGGCAGGCAGAGGGAGAAGGAGGTGGCAGGCAGGCAGAGAAGCAGACTCCCTGCTGAGCATGGAGCCTGATGCTGGATTCAATCCCAAGACCTTAGGATCATGAACCTAGCCAAAGGCATCTGCTTAACTGGCTGAGCCACCCAGGCATCCTGGACACAAAATTTTGAGCAAATTTTTTATTCATGGTTTGGAACCAAAGAGGACTTTGGCTTCTGTTTTGAGTAGATGTTAAACTGTTACTGTAGTTATATGCTCTGAAATCTTGTCCTCTGACACTCCAATTCAAGAAATGGAATTTTTCTTTTACATAGATACATTGCACTCTGTGAAACTGATTCAAATTAATTTACATTTGACTCAAGCAGGAAGAAATTTATTATCTACACAGACAGATTAATCATGAAGAGATTGAGGCAGTGATCAAAAACCTCCCAAAAAACAAGAGTCCAACGCCTGACGGATTCCCTGGGGGAATTTTACCGAACATTCAAAGAAGAAACAATACCTATTCAAAAAATAGAATCAGAAGGAAAGCTATCAAACTCATTGTATGAGGCCAGTATTATCTTGATCCCCAAACCAGGCAAATAGCCCATCAAAAAGGAGAATTACAGACCAATATCCCTAATGAATATGGATGCCAAAATTCTCAACTAGACCCTAGCTAATAGGATCCAACAGTGCAATAAAAGGATTATCCAGCAGGATCAAGTGGAATTCATCACTGGGATGCAAGGGTGGTTCAACATTCACAAATTGATTGGTGTGATAGATCACATTAATAAGAGAAGAGACAGGAATGATATAATCCTCTCAATTGATGCAAAAAGCTTTTGACAAAAATCCTATCCTAAGTAAAACCCTTCAGAGTGTAGGGATAGAGGGAACAATGCTCAATTTCATAAAAATCATCTATGAAAGTCTACAGTGAATATCATTCTCAATGGGGAAAAGCTGAAAGCCTTTCCCTTAAGATCAGGATCATGACAAGGATGCACACTATTGCCTATTGTTCAGCAGAGTAATAGAAGTCCCAGCAACAATAATCAGACAACAAAAAAGAATAAAAGGTATTCAAATTGGAAAAGAAATCAAACTCCTTCTGTTCACAGATGACATGATACTTTATATGAAAAACCGAAAAAAAATCCACCCCCAAACTACTAGACTGTATAGAGCAATTCAGTAATGTGACAGGGTACAAAATCAATGCTCAGAATTCAGTTGCATTTCTATACAAGAACAATAAGACTGAAGAAAATCAAGGAATAGATTCCAAATAGCATCAAAAACTATAAGATATCTTGGAATAAACTTAACCAGAGAGGTAAAGGATCTGTACTCTAGAAACTACAGAACACTGATGAAACACATTGAACAAGACACAAAAAGGTGGAAAACAGTCCATGCTCATGGTTCAGAAGAATAAATATAGTCAAAATTTCTATGCTGCCCATAGCAATCTACACTTTCAAAGCCATCCCAATCTAAATACCAATGTCATTTTTTTAAAGAGTTGGAACAAATAATCCTAAAATTCGTGTGGAATTAGAAAAGATCCTGAAAAGCCAAGGAAATGTTGAAAAGAAACAGCTGCAGGCAACACGTTGCCTGATTTCAAGCTATACTACATAGCTGGTATCACAAAGACAGCATGGTACTGGCACAAAAACAGACAGGCTGGCCAATGGAACAGAATAGAGACTCCAGAAATGGGCCTTCAGCTCTATGGTCAACTAATGTTTGACAAAGCAAGAAAAAACCTCCAGTGGAAAAAAACAGTCTGTTCAATGCTGTACCCCTTGTTTTATAGGGATCTTAGGGATGTGGGCTATTCTTCAAAGATATTATTTATTTATTTATGTGGCAGAGAACCAACCAGCGAGAGAGGGAACACAAGCAGGGGAGTGGGAGAGGAAGAAGCAGGCTCCCAGCAGAGGAGCCCGATGAGGGACTCCTTTCTGGAACGCCGGGATCACACCCTAAGCCGAAGACAGGCGCTCAATGACTGCGCCACCCTTGTGCCCTGGGTTGTGGGCTTCTTGATTAATCAGCCTGCCTTCTGGGGGAGGGGCCTGCCCCGCGGATACTCAGGCAACCTCGTTTGGGTAGAGTCTCTGTGACCCCTGCGAGGGGGGATGGGGATGGGCACACTGTGAGTCGGTATTTCCAGGCTTTTGTCCTCTGGTGGCTTTCCCTGGCAGTCTGCTCTGCCTCTTCTTGAGAGGGAAGCAGCGGCCAAATCTCAGTCTCTGTCACAGAACAGAGGGATTGTGCCCCGTTCTCCACTGATGTTCTGGCCAATTTAATGCTGTTACTGTTGGTGCTTCTCAACCCTGCAGTGTCCCGGGCTGTGCATCCCACAGCTGGCATCCCAGGCTTCACTTACAGGGCTGGCGCATCTCTGTACTTTGTGTTTCTAATGACGCCAACTACCAGCCGCCATGCATCCTACGCACACTCCCGGAGCTCCCGGTCTCAGTCTGGATCCATTGAACACACCAGGATTCTGTACTTGGTTTAAAATCTTATTTGTCTGATGTGAGGATTGCTACCCCAGTTTTCTTTTGATGTACATTAGTGCAGTAAATGTTTCTCCATCTGCACTTTCAATCTGCAGGTGTCTTTAGGTTCAAAATGAGTCGCTTGTAGACAGCCTATGGATAGGTCCTGCTTTTTTATCCAACCTGATACCCTATGTCCTTTGGTTGGAGCATTCAGCCCATTTACATTTAGGGTAAATACACAATGATATGAATTTAGTGCCATTGTACTGCCTGCAAAGTCCCTGTTTCCGTAGATTGTCTTTTTCTTTCTTGTCTGTGTGACTTTTGGGGTCTCTCTTCACTTAGAGTATCCCGCTTAATATTTCTTGCATGGTTGGGTTGGTGGTCTCATATTCTTTCAGTTTCTGCCTGTCTTGGAAGCTCTTTATCTCTCCATCTGTTCTGAATGACAGCCTGCTAGATAAAGTATTCTTGCCTGCATATTCTTTTTATTTAGTAACCCGAATATGTCTTGACAGCCCTTTCTGGCATGCCAGGTTTCTGTGGATAGGTCTGAAGTTATTCTGATGTTCCTCCCCCGTATGTGAGGAACCCCTTCTCCCTTGCTTCCCTCAGGGTAGCTTCCTTTTCTCTAAAATTTTTAAGCTTCACTATTATATGTCAGTGTGTTGATCTATTTTTATTGATTTAGGGAGGGCTCCTCTCTGCCTCTTGGACACAAATGCTTGTTTCCTTTCCCAGATTAGGGAAGTTCTCAGCTATGATCTGATCAAGTATACCTTCTAGCCCTCTCTCTCCATCCCTTAGGGTATCCCAATAATTCCGACATTGGAATATTTCACATCATCATTAATCTCTCTAAGCTCCTTCCCGTGGCCTATTAGTTGTTTATCTCTTTTTTCCTCAACTTCTTTCCTTTCAATCAGCTTATCCTCCTGATCACTTATTTTCTCTTCTGCCTCATTGACCTTAGCTGTTAGATTATCCAGTCTAGACTGCATCTCATTCGTGGCATTTTTAAGTTCAACCTAATTAGATCTCATTTCTGCCCTTAGAGATTCTATATTTTCACTTACGCTTTTTTCAAGCCTAGCTTGTAACATTATGATTGCTGTCCTTAATTCCATCTCGGGCATCTTACTTATTTTCGTATCTATTAGCTCTGGGACAAAGAACACTGCCTCTGCTTGGTGTGTGTGTGTTTCTTTCCTTGTTTTTTTAGTGAGTTCCTCCTCCTAGTCATTCTGCTCAGAGAACAATGAATGGTGAATGACCAGAGTCCAAAATATCTACCAGGACCCAAGCAAAATACACCCTAGAAAAATACAGAGTGGTTGGAAGCCACCACAGAAAAAGCCAAAATGAAACACAAGAATAAAATAAATTTTAAAAAGGGGGGTTGAGAGGTACTGCAGTCTCGCAGTATTAGACAAAGCAGGGTCTTCTTGTTCTTGATTGAATATGATCTGTGTATTAGAAGACAATACATCTCAAAATTGTAAGGAGAGTAAAATATATAATTGAATAGAGAAAAGGACCAAGATGAAACATGAATCTATAAGATGTAGATGTGAAAAAATACAAATTAAAAAGTGACTATGAAACATAAGTTGGTATAATAAGCATCCAGTTGAAATGGAAAAAGAGTAAAGCAAAAGAGAGAAAAACAAGAAAAAATAAAAGATTTTTTCCTGAAAAATAAATGAGTGT
Source organism: Ailuropoda melanoleuca (assembly GCF_002007445.2). Classification (NCBI taxonomy): domain Eukaryota; kingdom Metazoa; phylum Chordata; class Mammalia; order Carnivora; family Ursidae; genus Ailuropoda; species Ailuropoda melanoleuca. The sequence continues at coordinate 40,439,848 of NC_048225.1, forward strand.
TGAGGCAATACCTGAGCTCAAGATACTATGTTCCCCTTGTGTTGGAATTTTACAGTCTTGTCATCTACCTGTTCTTCCAGCCTGTCTTCTGGGGGAAGGGCCTGCTGTGCTGTTTCTCATGTATCCCTGCCTGGGCAGAGCTGTCCCACCCCCTGTCAGGGGGATGGGTTCAGTGCAAACTGGTCTTCTCTGTGGCTTTTGACCCCTGGAGACTCTCTGCATCACTTCAGAGGATCAGAGCAAAAATGGCCATGAACAAAGCTCTGGCCCAGAGCAGAAAATCACAGTCTGCCCTCTTTAATAAACCCTCTGGAACCAACAGTCTCCACTTCCACCACTCTCAGAGGTGGTCCCAGGGGCCCTGGAGTGTGACTTCCCTTTGTGACTCTAAAATCACCAGCAGCCATGGGCTCTCACTTGCACCTGAGTTTCCACTATCATATCTGGTTGCCACACTAATGTCTGTCCCACACCGTTACTGCCCTGTGAGCTCTTGCTCAGTCACGGGCACAGCTTTTTCACTCCTCCCAGGGGATAGTAGATGGACCCCAGGTTCTAGTACTTTTCAGGCTGCTTAGGAAAAGAACAATTACTAACTTGCTGGCTCATGGTGTGTGGTGATCCAAGATGAGCCTCCCCTCCTGGAATTGCTGACCATGACCTGCTTCCCTGCTCCACCGCTCTGACACTCTACTGGTTCAGGCAATCCCATTTGCTCTGTGACTCCTTGGATCCCAGGAACACAAGGCCCTACATTGAATTCTGCCTTTTCATTTCCAGAGCCCCTTTCAGATAGAAATGTCTCTTACTAGAGCGTATTTTTCTAAGGGTTCCGATTTTGTCTACTGTTGTTATATCACTTTCCAGGAGCCAGGTTATATCACTTTCCAGGAGCCACCTTCTGTTTATCTTTCAATATATCCCTGCAGATTCACCATTCTGCACATCCTACCTTGCACTAAGCAGTTATTTTTCTTTCCCTTTTTGCCACAAAGTATGCCAAGATAAATCAGGAATGAAGTGATAAATGCTGAAACAGTAACTACAGTTCCATTTCGGAGCCTCATTTCATTTCACCATCACAGTGGTTCATATGTTTATGATGATAACAAGGATTGTTTTCTTTTTAATCCTGAGGTCATCTGAACCTAGTAATCTGGATCTTGGACAATAAAAACAATCAAGAAAGGTTCATTTCAGATGATCTGTAGAACAATCCTAACAGCAATGCCATTCATAATTGCTATTCAGGATTCTCTTCACAGTCTTCATAAGCTGCTGTCTCAAGCTTCTTTTTTCCTCCAAGCAGTCTGCATGTCACGATCCCCACCACGGCGAGTTGTGGGCCCAGTCCACTTTCATTTTTTGCATGTTGCTCTCCAGTTTTCCCAACACCATTTGTTGAAGAGAGTATCTTTTTTCCATAACATGTTCTTTCTTGCTTTGTTTAAAATTAATTGACCATATAGTTGTGGGTTCATTTCTGGGTTTTCTCTTCTGTTTCCTTGGTCCATGTGTTTGTTATTTTGTTAGTACAATACTCACTACAGCTTTGTAATATAGTTAAAGCCTAGAATTAGATGCTTCCAGCTTTGCTTTTCTTTCTCCAGTTTGCTTTGTCTCTTCAGGTTCCTTTGTGGGTTCCATACAAATTTTAGCATTGTTTGTTCTAGCTCTATGAAAAATGCTGATGGGATTTTGGTAGTGATTGCACTAAAAATGTAGAATGCTTTGGGCAATATAGGCATTTTAACAATATTGGTTCTTCCAATCCATGAGCATGGAATATTTTTACATTTCTTTGTGTCATCTTCAATTTTGTTCTTGTGTTTTATAGCTTTCAGACTACAGAACATTTACCTCTTTGGTTATGTGTATTCCTAGGTATCTTATGGTTTGAGCTACAATTGTAAATCGGCTCAATACCTTGATTTCTCTTTCTGCTGCTTCATTATTGGTGTATAGAAATGCAATAGATTTTTATATGTTGGTTTTGTCTTCTACAAATTTATTGAATTGTTGTATAAGTTCTAGCAACTTTTTGATGGAGTCTTTTGGGTTTTTTTACATAGAGTACCATGTCATATGCAAATAGTGAAATCTCTACTTTTTCTTTGCTACTTTAGATGTCTGCGTGCATATATGTGTGTGTATGTTGTGTGATTGCCAAATTTAGGAATACAGTACTATGTTAAATAACAGTGGTGAGAGTGGCCATCCCAGTCTTGTTCGCGACCATAGAGAAAAAGCTCTCAGTCTTACTATTAGGTGTGGGTTTTTCATTTTTGACCTTTATTATGTTGAGGTATTTTCCCTCAATCCCTGTTTTATTGAGGGTTTTTATCAAGAACAGATGTTGTACTTAAATTTTTTGTGCATCTACTAAAAGGATCATGCAGTTCTTATCCTTTCTTTTATTAATGTGGTATATTGTGTTTACTGATTTGTGAATACTGAATGACCCTTTCAGCCCAGGAATAAGTCACTTGATTGTGGTGAATGATATTTTTAAAAAATATACTGTTGGATATGATTTACCTGTATTTTACTGAGAATTTTTACATCCATGTCCATCAGGGAATACTGGCTTGTGGTTCTCTTTTCTTGTGGAGCCTTTGTCTTGTTTAGGTATCAGGGTAATTGTAGTCTCAGAATTAACTGGAAGTCTTCCTTCCATTTCTATGTCTTAGAATATTTTGAGAATAATAGGTACTAACTCTACTTTGTTTAGTAGACCATGGAGTGTGACTTCACAGAGAGTGACAGAGTCATTGGGAGATCTGAATTATAAGGATCCATTGCTGGAAGATGACACTCTGTCTCAGGCAGTCTCTGTTGGAGACAGTTCCCCCGAGTTCACCAAACTCTGTGCTTGGCTGCTGTCTTAATTTAGAGTGTTCTGTAAACTAAAGGAAGCAAACAACTAAAAGCCCATGTGAAGCTGAAGAATTCCAGCTAGAAGAGAGTGTGTTACTAGGGGAGATGAACGGTCCATATCTATCACTAACATCTGGGGATGTGACCAAGCACCTTTGCCAGAACTGCCTCCTTTTGCTCACGTACCTCATCACAGAACTAGAAGCTGCCAAAATACTCTGTGTGAATACTACTCTAAGAAAAGCTCAAGAAGGTTGTGGCAGTGAGGTCTTTCAAAGTTGAAAGGCATATGTATTGTTCTAGAAATGTCCAAACATCCAGAAAATATAACTATGTTCCAATTTTTCAGTTGGATTGAAAAAAAACAATTAAAGGAGGCATTAGCAAAAGTTCCACTTAATCCTGTGGGGAAGACTTTATTGAATAAGTCAATGGGACCAGCACACTGGGAAAATATAGAAACAGCCAAGCCATAACCAATGAATATGAAGTGCAGAGAAAGCTGCTAGTAAAACGTTTGGATGTCACTGTCTAGGCTTTTGGCTGGTCTTACAGAGCTGAGTCAGAGAGAAAAATTAGCAAAGGTTTACCAGCTGAAATGCTCAGTTTTATCTCCTAAAAGTCTTGTTTCTGTTGTCCACATTTGACTGCAAGGTAAGACTTGTTGAAGATTTTAAGGACAAGCAGTGACTATATAAGAGAAAATGTTGCCTGTGCCATCAATAAGGTGTTGATGGGCAGGGTGTCTGACAGAGGGGTAGAACCAATGAAATTAAACCTGCACCTTCAGAGATGCCACCATTTTGGAAAGGGCGAGATTACCCTGAAGTAGCAACGAGGAGCCTAAGGAGGAGGAAGAGGTGATTATGAATATTCCTCATATGAAGGTGGAGAAGGTCATGAACAAGGAGGAGGGAGTGGTGGATGTGGTAGCTATGACCATGGTCGCCGAAGGGGAAGAAGAGGAAATAAACATCAAGGAGGCTGGATGGTGGCTAGCAAGATGGTGGTTATTGAGATTCAGGTTTCTAGTCAGGTGGCTATCAAGGTGGTGCCCATCGTGGTAGATATCAAGGCGGTGGTTATGGTGGCTTCCAAACATCTACATATGCAAGAAATGAATACAAAAGTGGTGGATACCAGCAGGACAAAAGATACCAAGATGATGGACAGTGGTCATTGAGGGAGAGGTGTTCATGGGGCCGATGTAGATATGGTGGCCAAGGAAGAGGCTGGGGAGGAAGGAAGAGCCAGAATTAACAAGGGGAGAAACTGAAAAGCACTTCCTGCATGGAGGTTATCATTATAATCATTCTGCATTTAGACGGGGAAAACATACTAGTTGATGCTACAGAACCTTACACTATGCAAGAGCGCAAGTAAAAGAAACAGTTTCAGAATCATGAGTCCAACATCAGTTTTGAATTGTGAGACAACAGGTGGAAGGCAAATTCCTGTTTGGCATAACTACTTGCAAATCTTCATTCATTCCTCTTTTTTTTTTAAGGGATTACATAAGGCTGTTTTTTGAGAAACAGGTACAACATCTCTCCTTTATATAAAGAACTATTTAAAAGGTAATGAAAATTGCCTTTAATTGACCATTAGATTAATTCCACAGTTAGAACATGCATACTTTTTTTAGGAAGAAATTACTTGAATAAGTAATTTTCTTTTTTTTTCTTTTTTTTTTTTTAAGATTTTTTATTTATTCGACAGAGATAGAGACAGCCAGCGAGAGAGGGAGCACAAGCAGGGGGAGTGGGAGAGGAAGGCAGGCTCACAGCAGAGGAGCCCGACGTGGGGCTCGATCCCACAACGCCGGGATCACGCCCTGAGCCGAAGGCAGACGCTTAACCGCTGTGCCACCCAGGCGCCCCTGAATAAGTAATTTTCAAAAAGTTGTTTTGGAAATGATGATTCTCCCACATTTTTTTTTATTTACAGCTAGGAAACCTTCTTATCAACAATCACTTTATACATTTTCGTTAAAGTATTCTAATACCTGTTTTCCAACCACAGTTCTGCCTGGTTTGGTTTTTTTTTATTCAGAGAGATTATGTCACATTTGCCACAAGATAAACTTCTAGGTCAGTTCCTATTAAACGAGCTTTAGTGTGAATAACACATTCAGTATTATCCTTTTGATGGAATACTGTATCATTTACTCAACTCTGAAAACCTTGAACATGGCCAATATTTTTAAATATTATTAAAACAAACTAAGTTGTGAAACTATAGTACATATAGGTATTTATTTAGTATAGCAATTCAAACTGATCAAACAAATTCCTCCTTAAACCTTATTTTTACTTGAAATATGTTAGAAGAAACAGCAAACTGAAATGTTTTATGTGCGAGTTAATACCACTGGCTTAGCAAATACTAGTTAGTTTACATTGGGCAGGAGACTTTTTTTCTTGTAGTGGAAGAAATGTACTACCAAGTAAGAGGACAGATTTTGCTTAGGGCATGAGGCCCTTTATTATTGCTGCAGAAAACAGCCTGGCTGAGTTGATTCCTACATTGTCCTTTACTGAAACTTATGTGAGGCTTCTTGCATGGTTTTTTTTATAAATATTGTCAAGCTGTGAAAGAAAATGGCTGGAGGTGTGCTTTGTCTGAAAGGTGAGCAATAAAGTATCTGTAAGTTCTCTCTAAATAAATAACCAAGAAGTCTTCAATCCAGAAGAGAGTGCTCACCAGAACTCAAATGTTGTCACCATGATCTCATATGTCCAGGCTCCAAATTTGCTGCTAAAGAGTTTAATAATAAATCAGATTGACAATGAGGAGGGCTATCCCCCAACAAAGAAAGGATACAGAGTCTCTGGTGTCTGCCACCGAACTCATGGATATGGATATAACCAAACAGTCAGAAATGGAGTTCAGAATAACAATGGTCAAGATGAAGTGTAGGTTTGAAAAAAATATTAATGAAAACATTAACAAGATTACAGAATCTCTAAGGGCAAAAATGAGAGCGAATCTGGCAGTAATTAAAAATGCTATGAATCAAATGTGATCTAAACTAGACGCTCTGACGACCAGGGTAAATGAGGTAAAAGAACAAATCAGTGAATTGCAAGATGGGATGTTAGAAGAGAAAGTAAGAACGGAGACTTTCCTCAAAAAAATCCAATCTCAAGAATGTAGATTTTAGAAAATTAGTGACTCAATGAAACGTTCCAACGTCAGAATCATTGGCATCCCTGAGGGGGTGGAGAAAGAGCTCTAGAAGAGATATTTAACCAAATTGCAGCTGAGAACTTCCTTAATCTAGCAAAGGAAAAAAGTTTTCATGTCCAAGATGCAGAGAAGGGCCCTCCCAAGATCAATGAGAACAGACCCACACCAAGTCACATCATATTGAAATTTTCAAATATTAGATCCAAGGATGCAAACCTGAAAGAGTCCAGGGGGAAGAGAATCCACAGGTTCAGAGGGAGGAACACCAGAATAACATCAAACCTGTCTACAGAAACCTGGCAAGACAGGAAATGTTGGCCAGACATATCCAGTGCTCTGAGAAGAACATGCAGCCAAGGATACTTTATCCAGCAAGTCTGTCCCTCCGAATTGATGGAGAGATAAGGACCTTCCAAGATTGGCAGAAACTGAAGGAATATGCGACCACCAACCCAGCTCTAGAAGAAATATTAAGGGGGGTTATATAAAAGTAAATGACACCAAGTGTGATACAGAACAGAAATTTACAATATATAGAAACAAAGACTTCACAGGCAATGTTATATCATTAAAATCATGACCCTCAATAATCACTGTCAATGTGAATGGCCCAAATCCTCCCATAAAACGCCACACGGTTGCAGATTGGATAAAAAGACATGACCCATTCATTTGCTGTCTACAAGACACTCATTCTGAACTTAAAGATACATCCAGACTGAAAGTGAAGGGATAGAGAAAAATTTTTCATGCCAATGGACCACAAAAGAATGCTGGGGTAACAATTCTCATATCAGACAGATGAGATTTTAAACCAAAGACTGGAGTTAGAGATAGAGAGGTACAGTATATTGTTCTTAAAGGATGTATCGAACAGTGGATATGAAAATTATATATGCCCCAACAGGGGATCAGTAAGATACACAAGACAAATCTTAACCAGAATAAAGAGACAAATACATAATTATACGTTAATAGTAGGGGAGCCCAACATTCCACAATCAGCAATAAATAAGTCACCTAAGCAGAAAATCAACAAAGAAACAAGAGCTTTGAATGGCATACTAGACAAGTTCGACCTAATAAATAATATATACAACATTACACACAGAACAACAGAATATTCATTCTTTTCAAATGCACATGGAACTTTCTCCCGATAGACCATATATTGGGTCACAAAATAGGTCTCAACTGATGCCAAAAGACTGAGATTATTCCCTGCATATTGTCAGACCACAATGCTTTGAAACTGGAACTCAATCACAAGGAAAAATTTGGAAGAAACTCCAACACTTGGAGATTAAGAACCATCCTGCTCAAGAATGACTCGATAACCAGGAAATCAAAAATCAATTATAACAATTTATGGAGACCAAGGAGAATGAAAACACAATGCTCCAAAACCTATGGGACGTTGCAAAGTCAGTCCTAAGGTGAATACATATAGCCATCCAAGTCTCACTCAAAAGAATAGAAAAATATAAAATACAGTTTTTATATTATCACCTCAAGAAGCTGGAACAGCAAGAGAGGGACAGGCCTAATCCATCCACGAGGAAGCAGTTGACCAAGATTAGAGCAGAGATCAAAAAATTAGAAATGAGGAGTACAGTAGAGCAGATCAACAGAACTAGAAGCTGGTTCTTTGAGAGAATTTATAAGATTGACAGACCACTGGCAAGACTTATCCAAAAGAATAGAGAAAGGACCCAAATTAATAAAATTATGAATGAAAAAGGAGAGGTCACAACCAACAGCAATGAAATTGAAAGGATTATGAGAAATTTTATCAACAGCTTTATGCCAATAAATTAAGCAATCTGGAAGAGATGAAAGACCTTCTGGAAACCTATAAACTACCAAGAATGAAACAGGAAGAATTTGATTTTTAAAAAAGACCAATTAATTATGGAGAGATTGAAAAAGTGATTAAAAACTTTCCAAAAAGCAAAACACCAGGGGCCTGATGGATTCCCCAGGGAATTCTACCAAATATTCAAAGAATAATTAATACCTATTCTTCTGAGGCTATTTCAAAAAATAGAAAAAGAAAGAAAACTATAAAACTCATTCTATGAGACCAATATTACCTTGATCCCCAAACCAGGCAAAGACCCATCAAAAAGAATTACAGGCCCATTTCCTTGGTGAATATGTATGCCAAAATTCTTAACAAGATCATAGCTAGTAAGATTCAACAATACATTAAAAGGGTTATCCATCATGTCCAAGTGTTTTCCATCCCTGGGATGGAAGGGTGTTTCAACATTTGCAAATGTATCAGTGTGATAGATTATATCAACAAGAAAAAATGCAAAAATCATATGATCCTCTCAATTGATGCAGAAAATCATTGGACAAAATACAGCATCCTTTCCTGATTAAATTCCTTCAGAATGTAGGGATAGAGCGTATATTCCTCAATCTCTTAAAGACCATCAATGAAAAGCCTACAGCAAATATCATTCTCAATCCGGAAAAGCTGAATCCTTTCTCTTAAGATCAGGAACACGACAAGGATGTCCAATATCTCCATTATTCAACATAGTACTAGAAGTCTTTGCAACAGCAATCAGACAAAAAGGGATGAAAATATCCAAACCAGCAAAGAAGAAGACAAACTGAGTGTCTTCAGAGATGACATGATACTCTATATGGGTTTCCCACCTCCAAACTACTAGAATTTATAGAGCAATTCACTAAGTTGGCGGATATTTTGAAAATCAATGCTCAGAAATCAGTTGCAATTCTATATACGAACATTGACACTGACAAAAGAGAAATTAGGAAATGCATCCCATTTACAGTAGCACCAAAATTCATATGTTATTTGGAATTAACTGGAGACATAAAGGATCTATATTCTGGGAAATACAAATCGCTACTCAAAGACATTGAAAAAGACACACAAAGATGGGAAAATATTCCATGCTCACGGATCGGAAGAAATAACATAGTTAAAATGTCCATGCTACCCAGAGCAATCTACACTGTTTCAATGCCATCCGGATCAAATTACCAATGACATTTTTTCAAAGAAGAAACAAACAGCCCTTAAATTTGTGTGGAACCAGAAAATGCCACGAATCTCCGAGGAATTGTTGACAAGGAGAAACAAAGCTGGGGGCACCACAATGCCAGATTTCAAAATGTACTACAAAGGTGTGATCACATAGACAGTAAGGTACTGGCACAAAAACTGACACATAAACCAATGGAACAGAATAGACAACACAGAAATGGACACTCGGCTCTTTGGGCAACTAATTTTAATAAAGCAGGAAAAAACATCCAGTGGAAAAAAGACAGTCTCTTCAATAAATGCTGCTGGGAAAATTGTACAGCTACATGCAAAAGAATAAAACTTTACCACTCTCACACCACACACAAAGATAAACTCCAAATGGATGAAAGACCGTGATGTGAGACAGGAATCCATCAAAATCCTAGAGGAGAGCATAGGCAGCCACCTCTACCACATCGGCCACAGCAACTTTTTCATGACACATCTGCAAAGGCAAGAGAAACAAAAGATAAAATGATACTTGTGGGACTTCATCAAGATAAGCTTCTGTGCAGCCGAGGATACAGTCAAAAAAACTAAGAGGAAGGGAGAAGATATTTGCAAATGATGCTACAGATAAAAAACAATTTCTACAAAGAACTTAAACTCAATACAAGAGAAACACACAAAGAAATCAATAAATGGGCAGAAGATATGAACACACACTTTTCCAATGAAGACATACAAATGGCTAACAGACACATGAAAAAATGTTCAAAATTATGAGCCATCAGGGAAATTAAAATCAAAACCACATTGAGATACCACCTTACACCAGTTAGAATGGCAAAAATTGACAAGCAAGGAAAAATAAATGTTGGAGGGGCAGTGGAGAAAGGGGATCCCTCCTACATTTTTGGTGGGAATGCAAGTTGTTACAGCCACTCTGGAAAACAGTGTTGATGTCCCTTAAAAAGTTAAAAATTGAGCTACTCTATGATCCAGGAATTGCACTACTGGGTGTTTACCCCAAATATACAGATGTATTGAAGAGAAGGGTCATATGCTCCCCAATATTCATAGCAGCCTTGTCCCCAATAGCTAAATTGTGGAAGGAGCCGAGATGCCGTTCAACAGATGACTTGATTAAGAAGATGTTTTCCATATATACAATGGAATATCACTCAGCTATCAGAACGATTACACAACTTTTGCTGCAGCATAGACGGGACTGGAGGAGATAATGCTAAGTGAAATAAGTCAAGCAGAGAAAGACAATTACCTTATGGTTTCACTCATTTATGGTATATAAGAAATAGCCAAAAGATCTGTAGGAGAAGGAAGGGAAGAATGAAGGCGGGATAAACAGAAGGGGGAATGAAGCATGAGATACTATGTACACTTGGAAACAAACTGAGGGCTTAAGAGTGTTGGGTGTGGGGGATTGGGATAAATCGGTGAAGGGTATTAAAGAGGCATATATTGCATGGAGCTCTGGGTGTTATACTCAAATAATGAGTCATGGAACACTACATCAAAAACTAAGAATATACTGTATGGTGACTAAGATAACATAATTAAAAATTATTATTAAAAAATGGTAAGACAGACATTTGGGCTATACTTAGGTAGTTTATAAAATAACTATGTCCTTTCTCTATTTTTTCTCTTAAAGGTTTTTAAAAAAATTTTTGTATAATAATTTTTTGTGGGAAAAATAAAGAAAATTAATTCAACAAACATTTTTTGTTTCTTAATTGTTGGGCATCTTATTGAGTGCTGAGAATACCAAGATATTAAAATCCGATCTTCATTTTTGAAAAGCTCAAATCACATTAGAGGTTGGTACTATTAAATTGTTACGGGGAAAAAAGGGATAACGAAAGGAGGGGTAATCAGAAGGGGGAAAGAAGCATGAGAGACTATGCACTGTGAGAAACAAACTGAGGGCTTAAGAGGGGACAGGGTGGGGGAATGGGATAAGCTGGTGATGGGTAGTAAGGAGGGCATGTTTTGCATGGTGCACTGGGTATTATATGCAACTAATGAATCATCGAAATTTTCATCAAAAACTAGGGATGTACTGTATGGTGACTAACATAATATAATAAAAAAACATTTATTATTTTTTTTAAAGATTTTATTTATTTATTCGACAGAGATAGAGACAGCCAGCGAGAGAGGGAACACAAGCAGGGGGAGTGGGAGAGGAAGAAGCAGGCTCATAGCAGAGGAGCCTGATGTGGGGCTCAATCCCATAACGCCGGGATCACGCCCTGAGCCGAAGGCAGACGCTTAACCGCTGTGCCACCCAGGCGCCCCAATAAAAAAACATTTAAAAAAATAATGATAAACTCTCAAGGTTGGAAAGACAGAGACCTCACTGGTCACATAGGAAGGAGGCGTAAATCTGATAAATCAGTTAATAAATATTTTGTTTCAAGATAGAGGATCATATTTTATTTTTAGGACTATGATTCAAATCTGGCAGCAAAATAATCAATCAGGGAGTTTTAAAAATTCTATATCTTGTTCACAAGGTTTTTTTTTAATTTGTTATAAATTAAATTTATTTAACGTATAGTGTATTAGTTTCAGGGGTAGAATTTAGTGACTCATCAGTTACATATAACACCCAATGCTCATTACATCAGGTGCTCTCCTTAATGCCCATCACCCAATACCCCATCCCCTTACCCATCTCCCTTACAGCAACACTCAGTTTATTTCTCATAGTTAAAAGTCTCTTATGGTTTGCCTCCCTGTTTTTATCTTTATTTTTTCCTTCCCTTCCCCTTTGTTCATCTGCTTTGTATCTTAAATTTCACGTATGAGTGAATCCATATGGTATTTCACAAAGATGTTTATTTAGTTTGTATGAGAGCTGTCATGAGCACCAGTTGTTTGTTTTAAATTTTCCCAGTGTTTTAATTTATTTGTTTTATTTTGTTTGTTTTTATTTTAATTAGCTGCCATGATTGAGAAACACTGCTTTAGAAATTGATTAGTAAATAATTGATAGGGAAATATACACTTATATATGTATCTTTGACAATTCATTCTAGCCATAGAATTGAGGAGAGAATTTGGATTTGGAAGTCATATCTGAAAATAAGGGAACAACTTTATAATTAGCTACTAATCTATGCTTGTTTCACTTTAGTGGAAAGAGCTTGCATTTTAGGCCTTGTTCACTCTGTTGGCAATTTCATTATGAGAAAACCCTTATCCTCTCTTGGCCTCGGTTTCTATATCTGCAGAATGGGAAATCTAATAATATCCACCTAACAGCATTATAAATCCATATATGTGAGAGCTATGTTTGAGTGTGAATTATTTCCTGGTAGAAGCAGTACACAAGTTGAAGTAGACAATGTTCTTGATTGCCCAGTACCCATTTCACTCCAGAGTATCATGAAATTTCCATCGTCCTGTCACAAATGTCATTACTCCTAAGAGAGATCAGTATAGAGAAATGGTTTCTCTTCTTCTACTGGATACTTTTATTTCGGAACATGACTCCTGGAACTGCTGCAGCCATTTTGCTGCTAAGAGGAAATGTTACAAAGAGCTTGTATACAGGAAAACTTTTTTTTATAATATTATTTTTTACTATATTATGTTAGTCACCATAGAGTTCATCCCTGATTGGAAAACATTGTTTAGAATGAACCAACCAACCTGGAGCCCACAGCTCTTCTGAGTTTATTGTTATGTGAGGTAATACTTTTCCTTTTTATTTTGACAATTTAAATTGGCCCTATTGTGGTAAAAAGATGTACAAACAACAATCAAAAGAGTATTCCTAGACCTCTTCCTTCCATGTGGAGTAAGCCAGCCACAGAGGTGCTCAAGACAATTCACTGGGGCACTAGAGGAAAAATAAAGAATAATTATTTACTTTCAAAAACAAAAACAACAACAAAAGAGAATTCCTGGAGCAAATAATCTTTTAAAAACAGACTTAATTTTATCTTGAGCTTGGAGAGCTTGGACTGAATGGAAAACTGACCTGAAAACTAACTTGAATCTGATTTAAACTTAGTAAGAATGGAAAATTGAACTGAGTTAGATGAGAGAATTTCCAGGACAGTAATGGGGTATTAAAAGCAGGAGAAGAAACTATGAAATCCATTTAATCTTGGGACCCTGGCTTTAGTTGCTGTGATGTAATGGAATACTAACCTCCAGGGAAGTCATACGACAATGCAAAGCATAGGTATTAGGACGTATCACTGATTTAGTTTAAGGCTATTTCCTTTTATGTGACCACTGGGCGGTAAATTAACCTTTCTCAGCCTCATTTTCCTTATATTACCTACCTACAAAAATAGTCTGCTGTAAATAGTAAATGAGATATTATAAAGCACTTAGTATAGTAAATAATAAATAATAAAAACAACAAAAGCATCAGTGTTAATTAACAGTGTTGAGTATTTAAATCAAGAGAGAACCATGTTTGCCAGAGGTGGCTTCCTAGGATGTTCCAGTCTAAATCTAGTTCCCACAGCTATTTCCACAAACATGTAGTCCCTGGAAGAGATGGTAAAGAGCATGGAATATTTTCTCCCCTCAAAAATTGTAAGAAGCTTAAGTATAGCAGCCCCTCTTTATTCAGTGTATTTCTATAGGCAGCTTGAAAGTACTACTCGTATTTCAAAAAAAAAAAAAAAGAAATTTATGTAAGAAGCATGGTAACGTGCAGGAAAAATTTGGTACATAATTAAGATGCATAAATGGTTATCTTTAACTTGATTTGTGGACTTTTTCCTTATATTACAACCCGAATTTCAGGCATTAAGATATCATCCTCATAATGATTAAATCCTGCATGTTTAAAAGATGTTCAGATTTCAGTCACCCCTTTTCTGACCAATTTTTAATTGGATTATTTGTTTTTTGGATGTTGAGTTCCATCCATTCTTTATATAGTTTGGATAATAACTCTATCAGATATGTCATTTGCAAATATCTTCTCCAATTTAGTAGGTTACCTTTAGTTTTGTTGATTGTTTCCTTCACTGTGCAGAAGCTTTTAATTTTGATGTAGTCTCAGTTGTCTATTTTTGCTTTTATTTCCCTTGCCTCAGGACACATATCTGAAAAAATATTTCTGTGGCTGATGTAAAGAGTTAACTATTTTTTCTTCTAGGAGTTTTATAGTTTCATGATTCACATTTAGGTTTTTAATCCATTTTGAGGGTGTGTGTGTATGGTGTAGGACAGTGATCCAATTTCATCCTTTTGCATGTAGCTGTCCGTTTTCCCAGCACTCTTTGTTGAAGAGATATTTTTCCCATTGGATATTCTTTCTTGCCTTGTCATAGATTAATTGACTATATAACTGTGGGTTTATTTCTGGGGTTTTCTATTTTGTTCCATTGATCTTTGTGTCTTTTTTTTTTTTGGCAGTACCATACTGTTTTGATTATTACAGATTTGTAGCATAACTTGAAGACTAGAATTAGGATGCCTGCAGCTTTTTAAAGATTGCTTTGGCTATTTGAGTTCTGGTGGGAATACAAATTGGTGCAGCCATTGTAGAAAATAGTATGGAAGTTCCTCAAAAAGTTAAAAATAGAAGTACCCTACTACCCAGCAATTACACTACTGGATATTTACCCAAAAATGCAAAAACATTAATTCAGAAAGATACAGTCACAACTATGTTTATTGATGCATTATTTATATTAGAAAAATTATGGCAGCAGCCCAACTGTCCATTGTTAGATGAATGAATAAAGAAGATATATAGATATAGATACATTATTATATATACATATTATACACACAAATTATTCAGCTATTAAAAAGAATGACAACATGAATGGCACTAAAGATTATAATGCTAAATGAAATGTCAGTCAGATAAAGACATATACCATGTGATTTCAGTCATATGTGGAATTTAGGAAACAAAACAAATGAACAAACGAAAAAAAGAGAGATAGAGCAAGACAAACCAAGAAACAGACTCTTAATTAAAGAGAACAAGCAGGGGATTATGAGAGGGGAGATGGGGAGGTGAAATATGTGATGGAGATTAAAGAGTACGTTTATCATGACTCAGTAATGTGTAGAATTGTTGAATCACTATATTGTGCAACTGAAACTAATGTAATACTGTGTGTTAACAATACTGGAGATATATTAAAAGCTAAAAAAGAAGAAAAGGCACTTAAAATAACTACCGTTACTTAGGATTTCTTTTAGATAAATCTTTCAAAATGGATGCAATTGAATTCCATATCAAAGTAAAGTAGTTCCATGAATAAAAGTTCTGGAATGAGGGATATTGATGAACTGTCAAAAGGAAAACTTGCCAGAGTGTTGCAGAAAGGGAGATGAATGCGGGGTATGGGGTAACTCAGTCATGGGCATTAAGGAGTCAATGTGATATGGTGAGCACTGGGTGCTACACGCAACTAATGAATCGTTGAATATATCAAAAATTAATGATGTTCTATACATTGGCTAATTGTATTTAAATAAAAATTAATAATTAATTTTTATAAAAAAGGAAAATATGCCAGCAGCAGATTTAAAAAAGAAACTTCTTTCTTTCAAAATTGTTGCGCACCTTTTTTATTGTCATCAGAAATCTAATCTGGTCAAAATCATGGTTCAGTTTAACTCCAAGGACGTGCTACTCAGCCAAATCCATAAAAGTCCTCAAGCTGTTTTAAAGTTGTAGCATAAAAACAGAAGAACACTTGGAAGTTTTCCTCTCAAATAGAAATTAAAAATAAAAAACCAAGAATTAGAAAATATGTATTTGGTAAACAATTTTATTATTGTATTACATTGTTTTTACTGCTTTATATTATAAGGTATATTCTTCTTTTATTTAATAATATTTTTATTATATTATGTTAGTCACCATACAGTACATCCCTAGTTTTTGATGTAAAGTTCCACGATTCATTATTTACATATAACACCCAGTGCACCGTGCAATACATGCCCTCCTTAATACCCATCACAAGCCTATCCCATTTCCCCACCCCCTCCCCTCTGAAGCCCTCAGTTTGTTTCCAAGAGTCCATAGTCACTCATGGTTCATTCCCCCTTCTGTTTGCCCCCCTTTCTTCTCCTACTGATCTTCCTACTTATGTTCTGTAAACGAGTGAAACCATATGATAATTGTCTTTCCCTGCTTGACTTATTTCGCTTAGCTTTATCTCCTCCAGTCCAGTCCATGTTGCAGCAAAAGTTGTAAAATCATTCTTTTTGATGGCAGAGTAATGTTCTGTGGCATATATGGACCACATCTATTTAATCCAGTCATCTGTTGAAGGTCATCTATGCTCTTTCCATGATTTAGCTATTGCGGACAATGCTGCTATGAACATTGGGGTGAATATCCCCCTTCTCTTCTCTACATCTCTATCTTTGGGGTAAAGACAGAGTAGTGCAATTTCTGGATCATGGGGTAGCTCACTATTTAGCTTTTTAAGGGACCTCCACACTGCTTGCCAAAGTGGCTGTACCAACTTACTTTCCCACCTACAATGTAGGAGGGATCCCCTTTCTACCCATCCTCTCCAACAATGGTTGCTTCTTGTCAACTTTTGCCATTCTAATTAGCATAAGGTGGTAACTCAATGTGGTTTGGTTCAAATGATTTTGAACATTTTTTCATTTGTCTTTTAGCCATTTGTATGTCTACAATGGAAAAGTGTTCATATCTTCTTCCCATTTTTGATTTTATTTGTTTTTCCTGTATTGAGTTTGAGGAGTTTTTTTTTAGATCTTGGATACCATTCTTTTACCTGTAATGTCATTTGCAAATATCTTCTCCTATTCCGTGTGTTGCCTCTTAATTTTTTTTACTGTTTTCTTGGCTATGCAGAATATTTTTATCTTGATGAAGTCCCACAAGATCATTTTTTCTCTTGTTTCTCTTGCCGTTGGAAATGTGCCATGAAAAAATTTGCTGTGGTGGATTTTGTAGAGGTTGCTGCCTATATTCTCCTCTAGGATTTTGATGGATTCCTGTCTCACATTGAGGTGTCTCATGCATTTGGAATTTATTTTTGTGTATGGAGTGAGAGAGTGGTCAAGTTTCATTCCTTTGCATGTAGATGTCCAATTTTCCCAGCACCATTTATTGAAGAGGCTGTCTTTTTTCCATTGGATGTTTTCTGGGTGCTCTATTCTGTTCCATTGGTCCATGTGTCTGTTTTTGTGCCAGTACCATGCTGTCTTTGTGATCACAGCTTTGTAGTAAAACTTGAAATCCGGCATTGTGATGCCCCCATCTATGTTTTTCCTTTTCAACAGTACCTTGGCAATTCGGGGCCTTTTCTGGTTCCATACAAATTTAAGGACAATTTGTTCCAGTTCTTAAAAAATGTCCTCGGTATTTTGATCAGGATAGCATTGAAAGTGTAGATTGCTCTGGGTAGCATGGACATTTTAACTATGTTAATTCTTCGGATCCAGGAGCATGGAATATTTCTCCATCTTTTTATGTCTTCCTCAATGTCTTTCAAGAGTGATTTATAGTTTCTAGAATATAGATCCTTTATGTCTCTATTTAATTCCAAAGTATCATATGGTTTTTGGTGCCATTGTAAATGGGATTCCTAATTTCTTTTTGTGTTTTTTTAAATTAAGTTTCCCTAATTTCTGTTTCTTCAGTCTCATTTTTCATTTATGGAAAAGCAACTGATTCTGAGTATTGATTTTGTATAAATTTGATACTTTCTAATCCTTTAAGGGCAGTAAAGCACCATAAAAAACTGAAGGCTAGCAAAATGTTGCAATGTTTTTTTTCTAATCATGGTTCTTCAAATTGTCAAAAAGATTTTCACAGCAATTTTTCAAATTGTTTCAGAAGTAGTACTTTTTCAAAAACTACATGGGTTTTATATGGACTGTCCCACCCCAACTCACAACATAACTCTAAATTCAACTGGCATTATTTTGCATTAAATAAAATGTAGCCTTTTACTTCTTTCTCTTTGTCTTTTAAGTCACATCCTGATATTTTCATTAAAAAAAGTCATTTGGGTGCCCAAGTTGCTCAGTCAGCCAAGCATCTGACTCTTGATTTTAGCTCAGGTCATGATCCCAGGTTTGTGAGATGAGTCCCACTTTCCCAACAGGGCTTTGCTCAGTGCAGAGTCTACTTGAGATTCTCCCTCTCCACCTCCCCTTTGCCCTCCCCCCACTCAGGTGTGTCTTTGCCCGTACTCTATCCCTTTCTCCCTCTTTCTAAAATAAATAAATAAGTAAGTCTTTATAAAAAGACAAGACAGAGAGAGAAACATAAGCAAGGGATGCAGCAAGCCAGCAGAGAGAGAGGCAGCCTCCCTGCTGAGCAAGGAGCCCAGTGTGGGCCTCTATCCCAGGACCCTGGCATCATGACCTGAGCCTTAAGCAGACGCTTAACTGACTGAGATACACAGGCATCCCTTCTTTAAAATTTTTAAAGCACATGATAGGAATTAGAAGTTGCAAGATATATTCCCTCTACTGTTTATAGAAATATAACAAAGGTAATGGTCTTCTGCCTATGAGAGCTGAGCATTGGGTATGAAGACTTAAAGTTTCCTGGACCAAGAAAGGAGATAGGTAGATGGATGATGAGTGGATGGATGCATGGGGAGAAGTAAGTGTTGAGAGAAAGAGAAGCAGGAAAATATGAGAGAGTGAAAGGGAAAATGAGATATTCTGACTTTTAACAAGGGGCAAAAACAATTCAGTAGGGCAAGGTTAGTCTTCCTCACAACTGACTGGTACTATAGATATTATTACTGGAAAAATAAACTTGAGGCTTACTTCACGATTTGCAAAAATTAACTTGAAATAAATCGTAAATATAAATGTAATATCTAAATCTATAAAATATATAGAAGGAAACATAGAAGAAAAAAATTGTGACTTTGATTTAGACAGAATTCTCGTGACATAAAAAGCATGAATCATAAAAGAAAAAATCATACATTAAACTTTATCAAATTTTAAATAGTTTTACCTTTAAAGATTACTAGTCAGGGAAGAATGAAGGGGGGTAAACAGAAAGGAGAATGAACCATGAGAGACCATGAACTCCGGGAAACAAACTGAGGGCTTCAGAAGGAAGGGGGGCAGGGGAGGGGGACAACCCGGTGATTGGCATCAAGGAGGGAATGCATTGCATGGTGCACCGGGTACCACACGTGAGTAATGAATCATGGTACATCACATCAAAAACCAGGGATGCACTGTATGGTGACCAACATAACACAATAAAAAATTACTATTACAAAAATAAAGATAACTAGTCAGAAATTGAAAAATCATGCCAAAGACTAGGAGGAGAAAGTATTTGCCATACATATATCTGGTAAAAGTCCTTCTACTTGGTATGAATAAATAAAGAGGTAAACAAATCTTACAACTCAAGAATTTTTTTTTTTAGATCAGCGACTTTAGTCTGAAAAAAATGGAAGGAAATATAGTTTGATCACAGGTTTTTTACCGATGATTATGTCCAGAAAAAAAAAAAAAGTAGGGAACCTCTTATAGCGTTTATGAAACCTGAAATTTTAAGAACTGCTCTTATAACTATAATCTTCTTGAAGGAAGGGACTCTGACTCATTTGTCTCCATAACATAAAGCCACCATCACCCTCCAAAATGTGAGCCATCTTTTAAATATACCAACTGCTCTTAAAAACTAACTTTTCCCTCTAGCATGAGAGGACTGCCAACCCAAAGGAGAAGATTTTGGCTAAATTTAAGTGTAACTGACATGACTATTGCTAAGGTGAATCCATTTCTAGCTTCCTACTTTCCTTTTTCTTTCCTCCTGGTGAGATCAAAATTGAATAATCATGGGGAACAAAGATGGGGTTGGTGGCAGGGAATAATTTATCAAGTGCTTCCTATATGGCAAACTCAGATCTACTCCAGTATGTACAAAATGAACTACATGAACTAGTCTAGAATGTAGTTATTATTTTTACTGTTACATACGGAAAAAATTGAGATATAGAGTACTTACGTAACTTGTTTATAATCATAAAGTTAAAAACTAGCAAAGTTGATGGGGCACCTGAATAGCTCAGATGGTTAAGCATCCAACTCTTGATTTCAGTGCAGGTCATGATCTCCCTATCTTGAGATCAAGTTCTGCCTTGAGTTCCATGCTCAGCGCAGATTCTCTCTCCCCCCCAACTCTCAAATAAATAAATATTTTTTTAAAGCAGCAAGCTGAAAATTGAAATGAATTCAGGTATGTTTGACTTATGAACAAGATATATTTCCATTATAAGATGCTTTCAGTAAAATATCTGAGAAATTAATCATCCACTCGCTAGAAGAACCCTGGGATTCCCCCCCATAAGGGCTTCCCTTTTAGAAGTGAAAGGCAGGAAGGTGGTGATACTTAGAGCAAAGGAGATTCTCCAATAATAGAATCTCAGGCATGGTAAGAAGACACAGCCTCTCATGTATGTAGCTCACATTCTAGTGAGAGGAGGCCAGAGAACAAACAAGAAAATATAAGAACATGGAATTTTTTCCTTTATGGCATTTAAATAATCACCAGGGGGGCTGAGAAAGAAAATAAAGAGAAAGCATTTTCTAAATAGGGCAGGCAGGGAAAATGATATCTACTCTGTGCAAATTTTGAGGAAGAGAATCTGTGCTTATGACTCTCACGTGATCTTCACATGGGTCAAACATTGAGCTTTCCCGTGGGACTGGTAAGAGCTTTATCTTGAGCTTTATTATTTCTTTCAACCACCCCATTTTACATCTTATTTCTCTTGGTTATCCAATATTTCCAATACCTGTAGTTCTTGCAGCATTCAAAAAGTGTCAGTATCCAATTTCTGGAAATACCACTAAATATCATTAGTTTGGATTCTTTACATAAATACAGACATTGACTAAAACTGCGTATTTTTGACCATATTACTGCCCAAAAGAGATATGCTGATATTGGCGCAACCTTTGTTGTTTCCTCCTTGAGGATCAGAGGAACAAACTATCAATCCAGGTTGGCAAAGCAAATCTAGGTGTTTTTGTTGTGTTCGAAACTCAACATGTCAAAAAACAATATGTAACCTAAACCAGCTTTCTAAAAAGATCAGAACACAAAGATACATTAGATATTAGCTCTCTGACAGCTAGAAAAGTTATATTCCTTGAGCTTGCAAGGCTGCCTGTATGATTTCTTTACAGTTCTTACAAAGGGGTAAATTCTCCTTCTAAAGGAGTAAATTCTCCTTCCAAAAGAATAAGTCCTCAACTGTGGTCTCTGTACACACAGGCAAAGGAAACTAGTGTTCTTTATAAGGGCTTCCATGAGAAGCAAGAAGTCATAGTCATGGGGCTGGCAGTGATGAAGTATTGAGTGGAGTTGTCATGGGACTGGGAAGAGCAGAGACTCATGGAAGGTCTTAGAGGCAGTCCTGAGGAAGGGAGAGAGAGTTGTTTTTAAGGCACCTACACCAGAGCAAATAATGGTGGGCTGGGGATCTGGGCAGCGAGGGTAGTGGTGGAGAGTCAAGACCTGAACAGTCAGATGATACTTGAGCAAAAGCAAATATCTGCCTTTTGGTCTATATACAGCTTCTGTCTCAAATTTAATCTCAAACTCTTTTCAGACTCACAAAGAAGTCCCAGGATGCTTAGATGTCCAGGAATCTCTGTAGGCCCCTTCTAAAACCAGGAGGAATGCACCAAAATTGCCAAGAGATGAGCTGCCCCAGCCTGGAAACAGGAGAAAACAATTTTTTATTCTTTCCTTCTCTCCAAGCAAAATGAAAGTACACGCAAGTCATGGAGACCTGTTCCGTAGGACAGCATGACCTTTCTTATTCAAGCCTGGGCCAGGAAATGAGGCAGAATCTGCTACTTAAACTACATATACAGTTTGGGAAGTTATTTGGAATTCACTTTTCTAGAAAATGCACGTTGTACACGTGTATTTTTAAAAACTTCTCCTTAAGAGTTGATTAATGTAAAAATTTGTATATGAAATTTAAAAAAATGATTTTTCAAGATGACATTTAAAGTACTGTGTTCGTTCGTACTGGTATTATGCCTTATCTGTTTCTTTGTTTTTAATAGGTGATGGGGATTAAGCTTGTGATGCGCACCATTTGAAATATGGAAATGTTGAATCACTATATTTTACAACTGAAACTAATGCACAGTTAGCTAACTGGAATTTTAAAAAAATATCAAAAATTATAGTGTTCATATGTTTATTTAGTATCTTCTTTCAATGACTTGTCAACAAACAAATGTAAAGTTAGGTTTAACAACCCTACATAATTCTATTTTTATGTCAAAATAAAATAAAATTATGGCTAAAGTATTCTAGAAGATGTAATGACTTTTGTCAAATGTTGACTTTGGTGGTAGTAAGGCTCCATTTATATCAAAATGAATTTTGATGGAAAAATGTTAATAGAAAAAATTAAAATTTTACAAAAGTAAATAATTCTATTAAAGTAATTAAGGCTCTCATTCTATATTTTTGTAAATGGTAAAACAAAGTAAAGAAGAGGATTTCAAGCATGATAAATAGGCCACTTTGTTCTTTCATTCTGCATGTCAGTAATGTTCTGTGTTGTTATAAATAATATAATCCTCCCTTTGGACATTTTTCTAAAGAGGAAGGCTATCATGTAGGTTTTACTTAATTTGTGGAAAAAATTAAAAAATATTGTTCACTTGTTGATGAAGCCATTTATTTCAGTACCTGTGAGCTATAATGAAATGCTTAAATTACTAATGTGCATTTTTCCCTTACTGTATGCAGGGATCTTACCTCAACACACTGATAGATAAGCTGCGATTTTGGTATGGTTACTGATGCAGCAATTAGAGGGGGACTTCTGAGAAAATATTGAGAAGATGGAAACTAGAAATATTGGAACACGAAAACTTCCACCAAAGCAGTCAAACATGTTGACAGCAAACCCAAAATATCTTTGATGCCAGATTTTGGTAAATTACATATCTTTCCAAAGCCATTCTACTTCAGCATTCATATTCACAAATTCTTCCATAGACCAATATGTCAAGAATTCTGTCAGGTATACTTGCACATTTTATTACACGTAATTCCCACCATAAACCTCTAGTAGGCTTTATTCCCATTGTAATCCTACTGAAGATTGGGTTCTGGCTTTCACTTTTGAGTCATGTAATGTTGTATATGCCAATTGACCTGTTTTAGGGTTCTGTTTTGTTTTGCTTTACATTGTTTTCCTTACCCCTCTATACCATACAGTTCCAGATGGACAAAAGCAGTGGTTTTCAACCCGGAGTGATTTTACCCCAGCGGACACAATTGGCAATGTCTGGTGGCATTTTTGTTTGTCAAAACAAGGTGGGTGCTAAATGGGTAGAGGCCAAGAAAGCTGCTAAACAATCAATCCATAATGCACAGGAAGCACAAACACACCCCACAAACACACGCAACAAAGACTTATCTAGCCCAAAATGTTTACAGTACTGAGGTTGAGAAACCAGGTACGAAAAAAGAAATTAAGTAGCAGAATCATGAAAGAATAAGCTTTAAATTGTTAGTAAACATGAACTCAACTAAACTACAAGCCAAAAACATTTTTAGATTATCTCTCAAATAATCCCTTCTTTTGATAATCCAAATATATTTAGGGAGGAAGGGAGGAGTGAACAGTGAACACAGAGTTCTACTTATTCAATGTTTATTAAACATTGGTTGTGTGCCAAATACTATCCATAAGATCATAAAAATAAATAAAACATCATTGCCATCCATAGGAAGTTTGAACTCAAAGGGGAGTCTGACTAAAAATCCAATCATTTTTATGTAATGTGTAAGTGCTTTGATAGAGTTTTAACATGAAAGGTCAATAAAACCTGTCTGGGGCAGAGAAGTCTTTCAGTGATGAAAATATGAAAGCAAAACAAAACAAAAATCCCAACACTTTCAATATTGAGGCTTTTGACTACAAATTGA
Organism: Ailuropoda melanoleuca; assembly: GCF_002007445.2. Classification (NCBI taxonomy): domain Eukaryota; kingdom Metazoa; phylum Chordata; class Mammalia; order Carnivora; family Ursidae; genus Ailuropoda; species Ailuropoda melanoleuca. Next base: position 40,463,874 of record NC_048225.1, read on the forward strand.
GAAATATTGTATGCTGGTAAAATCTCAATCTACTGGATTTTTAATGTGCTTAGTCATTATGGACTTTTAATATGCTTTTTAAAATCCGAGAATGCATTTTCAATTAATTCATATGGGTTTATGCTTTTATCAAGCATGAGCCAACTAAAAAATGTTCTCTACTCTCTTTGTGAATAGGGTCATAAATCTCAATTAACAGTCTTTTTTTTCTGTAGAAATGGCCACCCCAAATCATCCACACAATATAAGTTCTTAGAATTCTGGTAATACATTCACCAGAGTCTTTTTTAATGAAACTTAAGAGTTGTGGTCTATTTATTCAAATTACTTTATTACCAATTTTACATCTAGATAATTTTTGATAGCCCTTATCATCTAAATTGCAACATCCAGAAAATAAATCAGCATCTCGTCATTGTTATGAATGTGAACCAATGAACAATTCCCAGAATACTTATTATGTGACAGATGCTATGCTAGGTCCTGGAACTATGAAGACAAGATACACAATTGAAGGAATGAATATAAACAGTTTGCTGTGTGCAGCCCCCATCACTTCTATTTGTCCACCCAATGACCAATCATGTTGATTCTGCTAAGTAACTTTTGAATCTATGCACATCTGTTTAACTCCATTGCCACTACCCCCAAAGTCACTGATACGCTTCTTTGGTGTCTTGTAATAGCTTTTTTTTCTTTAAGTTTTTATTTTAATTCCAGTAAGCTATCATAGAGTGGTATATTAGTTTCAAATTTAGAATATAGTGATTCAAAACTTGCATACATCACCTGGTATTTGTTATGACATGTGCATGACTTAATCCCTATCATCTATCTGACCCATCCCCAACCCTCCCTTCTGGTAACCATCATTTCCTTCTCTATAATTAAGAGTACGTTTCTTGATTTGTCTCTCCCCCTCTCTATTTTTTCCCTGTGCTCATTTGTTTTTTTTCTCAAATTCCACGGATGAGTGATATCATATGGTATTTTTCTTTCTCTGACTGATGTATTTAGCTTAGCATTACACTCTCTAGCTCCATCCATGTCATCTCAGTCTTCTGATATTGGCTGCAAGCTGTTTTGTGACCCAGTATATGGTCTATACTGGAGAAAGTTCCATGTGCATTTGAAAAGAATGAGTATTCCATTGTTCTGGGGTGTAGTCTTCTGTATGAGATCTGCCTGGTCCAGTATGTCATTCAAAGCTCTAGTTTCTTTGTTGATTTTCTGCTAAGTTGATCTGTTTATTGCTGAGAGCAGTGTTGATGTCCCCTACTATTAACGTATTATTTTCTATATGTCTATTTATTTTGGTTAAAAGTTGGCTTGTGTATCTAGCTGCTCCCAAGTTAGGGGCATATATATTTATAATTGTCACATCCACTTGTTCGATACATCCTTTAAGAATAATATAGTGTCCTTCTGTATCTCTAACTACATTCTTTAGTTTAAAATCTAATTTGCCTGATATGAGAATTGCTATCTTAGCATTTTTTTAGGTCCCTTGGCATGAAAAATGGTTCTCCATCCCTCATTTTCAGTCTGGATGTACCTTGGGTTCAGAATGAGTCTCTTGTAGACAGCTAATGGATGGGTCTTTTCTTTTTTATCTAATCTGAAACCCTGTGGTGTTTTATGGGAGCATTTAGGCCATTCACATTGAGAGTGAGAGAAATGATTTTAATGATGTCATGTTGCCTGTGAAGTCTTTATTTCCATAGATTGTAAATTTCTGTTCTGTATCACTCTTGGTATATTTTTACTTTTATAGGACCCCCCTTAGTATTTCTTGCATGGCTGGCTTGGTGGTCACATATTCTTTCAGTTTCTGCTGCTTTTGGAAGGTCCTTGTCTCTCCATCAGTTCTGAATGATAGCATTGGATAAAGGTTCCTTGGCTGCATGTTCTTCTCAGTGATCTGAATATGCCTTGCCAGCTTTTTCTGGCTTTCTAGGTCTCTGTAGACAGGTCTGAGGTTATTCTGATCTTCCTCCCTTCGGACCCGAGTATTCTCTTCCCCTGACCACTTTCAATACTGTATCCTAGGACCTAATATTTGCAAATTGTACTATTATGTGACATTGGGTCAGTCTGTTCTCATTGATCTTGGGAGGGGTCATCTCTGCCTTTTAGACATGAAAGCTTGTTTCCTTTGCCAGATTAAGGAAGTTCTCACCTACATTTTTTTCAAATATCTCTTCTAGACCTCTCTCTTTCCCCAGCCCTCAGGGATGCCAATGATTCTGACATTGGAATGTTTCATTGAGTCAGTTATCTCCCATAATCTACATTCTGGAGATTTGATATATTTAAGCCAAGTTCCCCTTTTTTCTTTCTTTTCTACCATCCCATCTTCCAATTCACTAATTCATTCTTCTGCCTCATTTACCCAGGCCATCAGATCATCCAGTCGAGACTGCATTTGATTCATAACATTCTTAATGTCTGCCAGATTTGCTCTCATTTCTGCCATTAGAGATTCTATATTCTTGTTACTATTTTTGTTATTTTTTTCAAGACTGCAAATCATCTTGACCATTGTTACTCTGAACTCCATTTCTGACAGTTTGTTTATATCCATATCAATCAGTTCTGTGGCAGACGACAGAGCCTCTGTATCTTTTCCTTGTTGAGGATTCCTCCTCCTTATCATTCTAATGAGGAGAGGTTGTGGGGATGTACAGAACCCAAATTATTGACCAGGACCCAGGCAATATACACTTGTTTTATAGGGACCTTAGGGATGTGGGCATCTTGATTTTTCAGTCTGCCTTCTGGGGGAGGGGCTTGTGCTGATAGGCAACCCTCTTTAGGTAGAGTTGCCCCATCCCCTATGAGAGGGGTTGGAGAAGGGCACAATGCAAACCAGTATTTCTGGGCTTTTGTTCTCTGGCAGCTTTCCTTGGTGGTTTTCTGTGACTCTTCTGAGAGTCAGTGCTGCAGTGGCCTTATCCTAGCCTCTGTCTCAGAACAGACAGATAGCAGTCTGCTCTCCACTGAGCTCTCCCGACCACTTTGTTTCTGTCAGTGCTGCTAAAAACCCTGCATTATCCCGGGTTGTGTGCCCCTCAACAACTCCCCCAGTCCTCACTCCCAGGGCTGGTACATCTCTGTACTTTGTTCTTCTAACACCACCAGCTGCCAAGCTCCCTGTTTCAGTGTGGTTCGCTTGTGCACTCTGGAGCTCCCATGTGCTCCCAAGCTCCCTGTTTCAGTGTGGTTCGTTTGTGCACTCTGGAGCTCCAGTTTTCAGTCTGGTCACACATGCAATTTCGAGCTTCTGGTCTCAGTCTGCTTTCTCCATGGCTACCAGTCAGCAAATCTGGCCCACTCCCAGTACAGATGGCTACTGCTTCCTGGTACCCAAGGGTGGTGGTTCCTTCCCCTTCTGTTTATCTTCCAATATCTGTGCACTGATTCACAGGTCTCCACTTCGTACCTCAATATTCAGCTACAGAGATGTTCATTTGCAGAGATCCAGATGTATCTACCTATGTCTCGGGCTGATTTCATGTGTGTTCAAGATAATGTGGTAGATATCCAGCTCGATTCAAGGGTCCAGGTGAAAAAAAGTCCCCTACTCCTCTTCCATCTTTTTTCTTCCCCTTGTTCATGTTTTCTGTCCATTTTCTGACTGGGTGATTTGGGTTTTTTTAGTGTTGAATTTGAGAAATTCTTTATAGATCTTGGAGATCAGCCCTTTATCTGTAATGTCATTTGCAAATATATTTTCCCATTCCATGGGTTGTCTCTTTGTTTTGTTGACTGTTTACTTTAGTGAAAAGAAGCTTTTTATCCTGATGAATTCCCAAAATTTCATTTTTGCTTTTGTTTCCCTTGTCTTTGGAGCCATAGCTTGAAAGAATTTACTGTGGCCAATGCAGAAGAGGTTACTACTTATGTTCTCCTCTAGGATTTGGATGGCTCTTGTCTCACATTGAGGTCTTCCATCCATTTTGAGGTTATCTTTGTGTAGAAGGGTATAAGGGAATGGTCTAGTTTCATCCTTCTATAGAACCTGTCCAATATTCCCAGCACCACTTATTGAAGAGACTGTCTTTTTTTTTTCCTTTGGATATTACCATTAGCAGTTTTCAAAGAGCTGGAGCAAACAATCCTAAAATGTGTGTGGTACCAAAAAGACCCTGAATCGCCAAGGGAATTGTGAAGGGGGGGAAGCTGGGGGCATCTCGTTGCCTGACTTCAAGCTATATTACAAAGCTGTGATCACCAAGAGAGCATGGCTTTGGCACAAAAACAGGTACATAGACCAAAGGAAAGAATAGAGACTCTGGAAATGGACCCTTATTTTGATGGTCAACTAATCGACAAATCTGGAAAAAATATACAATTTTTTAAATCCATTCTGTCACCCTATGTCTCTTCATTGGAGTGTATTGTCTATTTTCATTCTAAGTAATTATTGATAGATATGTATTTATTCTCATTATTTGTTTTGTGATTGTTTCTGAAGATTTTCTCTGATCATTTCTTGTCTCTCTCTTTCATGGTTTGCTGATTTTCTTTGAAGATATATTTGCATTTTTTTTTTTTTAGATTTTGAGTCAGAGAGAGAAAATGTGAGAAAGTACCAGCAGGGACAGGGGCAGAGGGACAGCTGAGATGGGAGCCTGGCATGGGGCTTGAACCCAGTACCCTAAGAACATGACCTGAGCTGAATGCAGACACTTAGCCAACTGAGCTACCCAGGCACCCCTGGATTTCTTTTTTATTTTTTGCATACTATTAGTGGTCTTTTATATGTGGTTACCATTAGATTTGTATTTAAACTATTCTGCATATTGCAGTCTATATTCTGTTGATGTTCACCTAATTTTTAACCCACTCTTTTCTCCTCTCTTTCCCAAATTTTGGGTATATGTTCTCATATTTTACATCCTTTCATCTTCTGAGTTTCTTGACTGTTTTTTAACAGAAATATTTATTTTTACTGCTTTTGTGTTTCCTAACTTTTTGCTGTCACTTTTAGTCTCTTCTTTCCAAAGTGTCCCTTTCATTGTTTCTTGTAGGGCTGGCTTAGTATTCATGAACACCCTCAGGTCTTTTTGTCTGCAAAACTCTTTATCTCTCCTTCTATTCTGAATGATAGCTTTTCTTAGCTGAAGATTTTTCCCATTCACCACCTTGAATATATCATGCTTGGAAAGTGTCATCTGAGAAATACAAGACTATTAGGATTTCCCTTGTAAGTTATTCTCTTCTTTTTGTCTCACTGCTCTTAAATAATTCTTTGTTGTTATATTTTGCCAACATTATTACAATATGTCTTGGCGTGGATCTATTTCTGTAGATTCTTTTGGGTCATGTCCTTTTTCTCTGTGACTCTTGGATCTGGATATGTGCTTTTAAGCTCAGATTAGGAAAGCTTTCAGCTCTATCCCTTTAAAAAAAATTTGCCCTCCCCTTTCTCTCTTCTTCTTGAGACTTTTATAATGCTACTCTTATTATGTTTGGTGAAGTCCATTCTTGTTCTGCGTAATTCTTTTCTCTCTCTCTTTTTCAACTTGTTTACTTTCCATTACTTGTCTTCTAAGCCATTAATTCACTCCTCTACTTCTTTTATTTTGCTGTTCATTCCATCAAGCATGTTTCTTATTTCATTTATTGAGCCTGTTACCTCTGGTATGTTGTTGCTTATCTCTCTTTTTAGGGTCTCACACTCATATCTTTCACCTTTTTTTAAAGTCGAGTATCTTTATGATCATTGCTTTAAATTCTCTATCTGGCATGTTGCTTATATATATTTTAATTAGATTTCTGACTGTGGCCTTGTTCTCCCTTTTTTTGCCTCTCTGTATCTGTTTCTGTGTGTTAGGAAAGTCAGTTATGTATTAGACTTGACAGTAGCGACCTTATGAAGAAGAGGTCCTGAAGTGCCTTGATGTGCAGCGTCTTCTCACCCCTGTAACCTAGCACTTCAGGAAAGTATCCTGTGTGTGTTTCTTATGCTCTACTCTTGTGTCTGAGTCACTTTACCTTTCGCTGCTGATGTCTGCACTGACTTTCTTCCTATTGTAGGCTGTGCTTGCTCTCTGTGGTGTTAGACCCAGTTAGGGCAGTTCATTCAAGTTCTGCATGCCTGTTGCAGAACTTGGATGCCGGGTGGTGGTGTTAGCAAAATTTATACCAACACGCTAATCTTGTGCCAGATCACCTGATAGCTGCAGTGGCTGAGGGCTGCACACAGGATACTGTGTGAGGGTGGGTATGTCATGCAGAAATGGTGAAGTGCAACTGGGCATGGCATGCAAGGGTGACTGTGGGTTTTTGGCTGCATGCTGTGCAATATCTGGGTGCTGTGTCATGGCTGAACACAGTGTGTGCCAGCAGCTATTCACCTGGTGCCTTGGCATTGCACAGGTACAACTTTGACCAAATTTTTTTCAGCCCAGGGCCAAGGCTAGCAGGCTTGGAGTGGGCAAGTTTTCAGAAGTCATGGGTGTGACACACTGGTAGAAAATTAGGTAGCTAGAGGCTGCAGCTTCATTTTCTGCAGTTTATACTGGGGGATGGAGGAGAAAAATGGTGCTTGCCACTTCCCTCACTTTTTGAAAGGGTCCAACATGCTCCATAATCAGTATGAAGAGATTTTTCTCGTTTGCCTCCAACCTTTTCTAAACTGTGTGTTTTGTATTGCCTCTCCATGCAGGCTGCTGTCTCTTTAAGGGCAGTGACCTCACCCTCAGGCTCACGCACTGCTGAGTCAGCTGACTTTCAAAGCTCCAGGCAACAACTCCCAGTCCTTTTACAAACTCACAGTATTCAGATCCTCTGGTTTTTAAAGCCAAACCTTATCTTATACATCTTCCCCTTGTTTGAGGGACCATTTCTTTGCCCTCTCTGTGCACAGCTCCCTCCCTCCTGCAGGCAGCCTCCCTAGCAATTCTGACCTTCCTAAACTTTCAGATGCAGCTTCTTCTTTATATGTAGTTGTGAAGTTTGTTCTGCCAGGATTCAAATCTCTCTCCAGCTTACATATTTGGGTGAGGATGGTATCTAGCTGAAAATGTGAGATGGGGTGAGCTGCCACTATTCCAATTTCTGTTTCATCAGCATTTACATACGCTTATATGTCTCTTAAGAATGATGACCTCACACTCTTACACTGTTGGTGGGAATGCAAGCTGGTATAGCCACCCTGGAAAACAGTATGAAGGTTCCTCAAGAAGATAAAAAATAGAGCTACCTATGAACCAGCCATTGCACTACTGGATATTTTATCGCAAAGATACAAATGTAGTGAAACAAAAGGGCACCTGCATCCCATTGTTCATACCAGCAATGTCCACAATATCCAAACTGTGGAAGGAGCTATCATTTGGCAAATGAATGGATAAAGATGTGGTATATATATACAATGGAATATTACTCAGCAATCAGAAAAGATGAATACCCACCATTTACATCGATGTGGATGGAACTGGAGAGTACTACCCTAAGTGAAATAAGTCAATCAAGAAAGAGAGTTATCATATGGTTTCATTCTTGTGTGGAATATAAGAAATAGTTCTGAAGATCATAGGGAAAGGGAGGGAAAACTGAATGGGAAAAAATTAGAGGAGAAAGACCATGAGAGACTCTTAACTCTGAGAAACAAACTGAGAGTTGCTGAAGGGGAAGTGTTTGGGGGGATAGAGTAAATGAGGCATCGGAGGACATCCAGGGGACATGATGTGATGAGTACTGGGTGTTTTATGCAACTGATGGATTATTGAACAATACATCTACAACTGAAATTAATGATGTTAATGTTGGCTAATTGAATTTAAAAAAAAAAGAATGGACTCTCTCCAAAGTAATAAGTGTTCAGCTACTGTTTTGTGGTTTTCTACACCTATTGCATATCTTCATCTTCTATCCATTCTTCAAACTTCTGTGATCCAGTCCCAGCATCTTCAATGTAATTGAGACTATAATTTTCAAGGTCACCATAATTTATTTTTGCTAAACCCACAGTCACTTTTTCACACAGTTGTGACAGATTGGTAGAGAGATGAGAGAGAGAGGTAACGTGCAGACGACTCCATCCTTCTTCCTGAAACCATCCCTTCCCTTGGGAACAGCATATTCCCTAATGTTCTTCCTAAATCTCTCACACCGCTTGTTAGAGTTTTCTTTTTGGCTCTTTTTCATTTTCTACACCTTCACTATTGATTTTAAGGCCCTGTTCAGTTCCACTTACTTTCTAACTCCTCACAGTTATTCTTACCCTTGTCCAATGTTTTAACTATTACATATATGTTAATGACCCTAAGGTCTTTTTCACCCCCAAATTCCATTCTCTCTTGAAATCTAGATAAGTGTTTACAGCTAATTTCTTATCATCTTTCATTTGATTTCCCCATAAATACCTTAATTTCATAGGATTATATCTAAAATCATTATCTTTTCTTAATAATAATTACTTCTAGAGAAGTATCATGGTGTTGGTAAAGTGTTTACATATCAGGACGCACAGGTTGAAGTGCTTTGGTCCATATCACAAATCTAAACCTAAGTCCACCTGAACTCAGAGAAAACGTTTCACTGTCAAGGAAAACTAAAATACACCAATCTCAATCCTCCAACTCAGCTTTAGCAAACTCACCTTACCCTAGAAAATAAAACCTGCTAGCCCTGCCAGAAACTCTCTGATCTCCTAGCCAATCATATCCTATTTCCAAGTGGCTTCTTCTAATATTCCTATAGACTTAATCTTGCCTAAATTCCTTCAGAATTGTGTTCCACTACTTCTGAGGCAATATACTGCCCCAATACATGGATTGTGTTCCTTTGATTAAAGGATATTAAACTAATTACAAAATTGCTGCACTATTGTCATTTGAGAGTTTGAATATGCCTATGTGCTGAGTTATAACAGGCAATACAAAGAAAGTGTTGGTGAAATGAGGGTTGGTGGAAGGTGTCATTAAGAAAGGAGTGGGGGGGGGGACCTGGGTGGCTCAGTCAGTTAAGTGTCTGTCTTCAGCTCAGACTACGATCTCAGGTTCCTGGGATCGAAACCCATGCCAGTTTCCCTGTTCAATGGAGAGCCTGCTTCTCCCTCCCTCTTGCTTGCTCATCTCTCTCAATCTCTCTCTCAAATAAATAAATAAAATCTTAAAAAAGAGAAAGAACTAAAGGAAAATGAGGACAGAATTTATAAGCATGTAAGGGAAAATAAAAGTAGGCAGGAAATGCTGTTTTGGGCTACCTAAATTTTTTAATTTAATAACATGTATTAATCTGTGGCATAACTACATGGGTCTTTGACAAAGCCTAAGAGAAAAATTGGTATTTTTGGCCTACAGAAGAAAAACATTCCTGCTAAGTACATTTTCTAGGATTTTTTTAAAGACTTTTTATTTATTTATTTATTTGACCAAGAGAGATAGCCATTGAGTGAGGGAACACAGCAGGGCAAGTGAGAGAGGAAGAAGCAGGCTCCCATCCGAGGAGCCTGATGAAGGGCTCAGTTCCAGAAAGCCAGGATCATGCCCTGAGCCAAAAGCAGACACTAAATGAGTGAGCTACCCAGACACCCCTCCAGGATCTTTTTTGTGTGTGTCCAAGAGGAAATAAAATGAAGATCACAGACAGTTATGTAGGAAAAAAATAATGAAATAAAATGAAGCTGGGCAAAGAGGCTCTAATGGTACCCTCTGAGAAATATTAGTAGAATGGCTGCAAAGCAGGCAGAGCTAAAGAGGCTTATCCCTTGACATAGGGTAAAAGAGGATTGGGGGCATGCTGGAAAGAATCCATATCTATGTAGATGAGACAGTCCTTCTATTAGCTTTTTCCTAGTTGATTTACAGGAGGGGAAAATTGGGATTATGTGCTAGTGACATATTACATTCTTCAGTATGGTGTTCTCATTTCCACTAAGAAGTTTTCTGCAATTCTCCTTATTCTACGGCAATAAAGTAAATCCCCCATTATCTGTATTACATCTTGTAGTTTTTGTGCATAGATCTATTGTCACCATTACCATTCTACTTAATTACTTGTCTTTCTAGCATTTTTGTTTGTTTTTAAAGATTTGTCTTTATATGTTTTTAATTTAAATTCAAGTTAGTTAATGTATAGTGTTTTATTGGTTTCAGGAGTAGAATTTAGTGGCTCATCACTTACATATAACACCCAGTGCTCATTGCAACAAGTGCCCTCCTTAATGTACATCACCCATTTAGCCCATCACCCCACCTACCTCCCCTCCAGCAACCCACAGTTTGTTCACTACATTTAAAAGTCTCTTATGGTTGGCCTCCTTCTCTGTTTTTTTTCAATTTTTTTTACTTATTTGACAGAGATAGAGACAGCCAGTGAAAGAGGGAACACAAGCAGGGGGAGTGGGAGAGGAAGAGGCAGGATCATAGAGGAGGAGCCTGATGTGGGGCTTGATCCCAGAACACTGGGATCACACCCTGAGCCGAAGGCAGACACAACTTCTATGACACCCAGGTGCCCCTGCCTCCCTCTCTGTTTTTATCTTATTTTATTTTTCCTTCCCTTTCACTGTGTTCATCTGTTTTGTTTCTTAAATTCCATATATGAGTAAAAGCATATGATATTTGTCTTTCTCTGACTGATTTATTTCTCTTAGTATAATACAATCTAGTTCCATCCACATTGCTGGAAATATCTGCTTTCAGTATTAAACTAATCCTGGAGGCACAGGCAGCATGCCACGTTCACCTCACTTCCTAAGTGTCAGTTATTGAATGAGTTCCATTGAAATTTGTTAGATTTAATTGAATTGAAAGTGGCCACAGTGGGAGTGGAGAGGGAAAAGAAAAAGTTGTAAAATCTACTTTCTTTTCATACTCGGGAAATTAAGGATAGAGTTCTTAGAATCATTAAGCTTCAATTTCCCACCTGCAGCCAGAAATCTGTTAGCTCCAGTTAAATTTGTGCAGAAACGCAAGCTTTAACCACATACACTACCTCCTTTATAGCTTAGACTAAAACCCGAGGCTCTATCTCCATAGTTCACAGTCTGAACAAGTCAGTCTGGGTTTGTACAGTCACCAGCTGCTCTTTGTCCTTGTCAGACAAATAGATACATGACCTATAGCCGTCAAAAATTACAGTGCTTGTACTACCCAGAATAATACAATGTGTTCTTTTTTTCTCAACAGCCAATCAACCAAGATGTGGAAAACCCATTCAGGTATCTTTGCTGTGCTTCCCTTGACCCTGGCATCAAGGCTTAACTTTCTTTTTCTAAGTTAATTAAGTTTGGGGACAGTCACTGCTCCTGATGAGAGATGATTACACACACAAGAAGATTTTACCATTAATCTCTCGCTTAAATTGTTCCATATTCTATTTTTCATGGCTCAGTGACTATTATCCCTAATCAGAGCCAGCTTCTATGTACTCAACTCATCAGGTATTAATGAAGCATCTTATAAGTGTAAGGCTGGGTCTGTAACCACTGGATGAAGAGGACAAACCTGAGCATCATCTATTTTTGATCTTCAATATGCTCATTGCTGCTCCATATAGCTCAAGATTTGATGGTAGGAGGGGATGTTCGAAAAGGTAATGACCACCATGTTACTTTTGGAGGTGTTTAGACAGAGATTTCAGTCATACATTCATTTCTTCATTTTTTCAACCAGTAGCTATTAAGTTCTCAGTGTGAACGGAAGTTCTTTATTGTCCACTGTTTTATTCCCATGTCCAGTATGGTGGCCAGATGAGAACATAGAATTGGTGGTGGGGGTTAGGGGATGAGATTAGAGATATGATATCCTGTATCAAATCTCAAACTCTTTGACTCTCCTGACAGAACAGGACAATGCTGATTATTCACAGACTGATACTTTCTGCCTCAAAAAGGAAATTAAAGCTATACATAGAAAGACATTATGAGCTATATCTTTTCTCTCCAGGGTTTCTATCTCTACTATACTCCTGGTTTCTAATTCATTGATCTCTGCTCTAATCTTGGTCAACTGCTTCCTCGTGGGTGGATTAGGCCTGTCTGTCTGTTGCTGATCCAGCTTCTTGAGGTGAGAGTGTAAAAACTGCATCTTATATTTTTCCATTCTTTTGAGTGAGGCTTGGATGGCTATGCATTACCCACTTAGGACTGCCTTTGCAGTATCCCAAAGGTTTTGGACCATTGTGTTTTCATTCTCCTTGGTCTCCATAAATTATTTAAATTGATTTTTGATTTCCTGGTTTATTGGATCATTCCTAAGCAAGATGATTCTTAGTGTCCAAGTGTTTGAGTTTCTTCCAAATTTTTCCTTGAGGTTCAGTTCCAATTTCAAAGCGTTGTGGTCTGAGAATATACAGGGAATTATTTCCGTCTTTTGGTTTTAGTTGAGACCTGTTTTTCTATCCCAGAACTTGGTCTATTCTTGAGAATGCCATGGGCATAAGAATAGAATGAGTATTCTTTGGTTCTGGGGTGTAGTGTTCTATATATATGTATGAGGTCCAACTGTCGAGTATGGCATTCAAAGCTTTTGTTCCTTTACTGAGTTTTTTGCTGGGGTGTTCTGTCTATTTCTGATAGTGGGGTGTGGAGGTCCCCTACTATTAATGTATTTTTATCTCTTTATTCTGGTTAAGAGTTGGCTTGTGTATTGCTGTTCCCCTGTTGAGGGCATATATATTTATAAATGTCACCTCACTTGTTGGATACATCCTTTAAGAGTAATATAGTGCCCTTCTGTGTCTCCAACTATAGTCTTTTGTTTAAAATACAATCTTCTGATATCAGAAGTGCTACCCCAGCTTTCTTTTGAGGTCCGTTGGTGTGAAAGATTGTATTCCATCCTTTTACTTTCAGTCTGAAAGTATCTTTGGGTACAAAATGAGTCTCTTGTAGACAGCAAATGGATGGGTCATGTCTTTTTATCCAATCTGCAACCCTGTGGCATTTTATGGGAGCATTCAGGCCATTTACGGTAAGACTGAGTATTGAGAGATATGATTTTAATAAAACATGTTGCCAGTAAAGTCTTTGTTTCTATAGATTGTGACTTTCTGTTCTGTATCACTCTTGGGGCCTTTTTACCTTTATATAACACCCTTTAATATCTCCTGTAGGGCTGGTTTCGTGGTTATGAAGTTCGTCAATGGCAATTGTGGAAGGTCTTTATTTCTCCATCAATTCTGAATGACAGCCTTGCTGGATAAAGGATCCTTGGCTGCAAGTTTTTCTTTGAAAGGGCTTTAAAAATGCCCCCCCCCCAAGACTTTCTCTCATTCCAGGTCTCTGTAGAAAGGTCTGACCTAATTCTGATACCTTGCCATGGTACGTGAGAAATTTCTTTGCCTTCCCTGCTTTCAATACTGTATCCTTGGATCTAATATTTGCGAATTGCACTATGACATGACATGGTGTACATTTGTTGTGGTTGAGCTTCGGAGGTGTCCTCTCTGCCTCTTGGACACGAATATTTTTTCCCTTCCTAGATTAGGGAAATTTTCAGCTACAATTTGTTCGAATATCTCTTCTAAGCCTCTGCTTTTCTCCATCCCCTCAGGGATGCCAATGAATCTGTCACTGGATTGTTTCATTGAGTCAGTGATCTCTCGTAACCTACATTTGTGGGCTTGGATTTTTTTAAGTCCAGGTTCCATTTTTGCTTTTTCTTCTATTAACCCATCCTCCAGTTCACAAAAACATTCTTCTGCATCAATGACCCTGGCCATCAGAGCCCCTAGTTGTGACTGCATTTGGCTCACAGAATTTTTAATTTCTGCCAGATTCACTCTCATTTCAGCCCTTAGAGATTCTATATTTTCATTAGCATTTTAATACTTTTTTCAAGTCTACACATCATCTTGACCATTGTTACTCTGAATTCCATTTCTGATAATTTAGTTATATCCATATTCATTAGTTCTGTGGCAGAAGCCACAGACTCATTGTCTTTTCTTTGTTGGGGGGGATTTCTCCTCCTCATTATTCTGATGAGGAGAGGTTGCAGGGTTGTCCAGAGCCCAAAATATTGACTGGTACCCAGGCCGTGTGCCCTTGTTTTATAAGGATCTTAGGGACGAGGGCTTCTTGATTTTTCAGCCTGCCTTCTGGGGGAAGGGCCTGCCGCGCCAATACTCAGGCAACCCCGTTTGGGTAGAGTCTCCATGTTCCCTGCAAGGGGGGATGGGAATGGGCACAGAGCCAGTATTTCCAGGCTTTTGTTCTCTGGCAGCTTTCTCTGGCATTTTGCTGTGCCTCTTCTGAGGGTCAGAGCAGCTGTGGCTTAATCTCAGCTTCTGTCTCAGAACAGAGGGATCCTGGTCCATTCTCCACCAATGTTCTGGCCACTTTAACTCTGTTTCTGTTGGTGCTGCTCAACCCTGCAGCATCCTGGGATCTGAGCCCCACGCCCGGCTTCCCAGCCCTCACTTCCAGGGCCAGCATGTCTCTGTCCTTTGTGTTTCTAACACCACCAGCTGCCAACAGCCAGATGCCAGCTGCCCCTTCATGTTCCCAGAGCTCCCGGTCTCAGTCTGGTTCAAGTGAGCACACTGGATGTCCGTCAAAGGCTGGTGGCACGTGCTCCCCACTCACGGTCCCAGTCTGTTCTCTCTCGGGTGCCGGTCCGTGATTCCGCCTGCTCCCCCGTGCAGGTGGATACCACTTCCTGGTGCCGGAACACGGCGGCTCCCTCCCCCTTCCATTTATCTTCCAATATCTGTGCGTGATTTCATGGCTCCCCGCTTAGTACCTCAATACACAGCACTGGAGTTGTCATTTGTAGATATCCAGATGTATCTTCCTGCATCTCATGCCTATTCTGTGGATGTTCAGGCTGGTCTGTTACCTATCCAACTCGCCTCAGGGGACCGGCTGAAAAAGGGGTCCTCTACTCCTCTGCCATCTTCCTATCGCTCCCAGAATGAGAGAATCTTGAAGTAGACGTCTCACTGATTATGGAGCCCGATTTAGGTCTACATCCCATAACCTGAGATTGTGACCTGAGCCTGCCAGGTGTCCCTACCCTTTCCTTCTTATCTGAAACTAGATTTACCAAAGGGACCATTCTGAGTCAGTATCTCAGAGTAATACCTTCTGGTTTACTATGGGACATGTGCAGAGTTCTTAGAACTGTGGAATATGTTGTGCCACTGTTCCTCTCAAAATTTGGTTTCAGAACTATTGGGATATCAGGAATCTTGGGGTATTTGAAGGGGCTCAGCTGAAAATGTGTGTAGGCTTAAGTATTGGGGTTGGGAGTGAGAGGCCTTCATTTCTGGGGCAAGGGGGGACAAGTTCTCTCCTTCTGAGGTTTTTTCTTTCCCCATTCTTGTATGAAATGTAGAATGCGGATCCTCTTAGTATGCATTTTTATACTCTTCCGTATTTCTAACTAGGTCTTTGCTCACATTCAGGGGTGATGGGGCTCTCACACTGCCACCATCAAAGATTTTGATGAGTTCTTACTTTGATTCTGTGCTAAATGAGCATAATTAGTGTCTGATATCTCCCCAAAATGGCACTCCTGTCCCTGAACACTTGCTGTTACTGTGGTAAGAGCAAAGATAATTAGCCATACAATCAACACGCACATGCCACTCTCACACCTGCATATACCACATACACCACACAGACACCACAAAAACAGTAGACACTCACACACTTCTATCACACACAGCACAAACTACACATAGACACGACACAAATACATCAAACACACAACACCCATTCCCCAAACACCCACACACTCCACATATAGCCCATTCATATTAGACATATACCATACACACACAACTCATACACAGAACACACACATCACACTCACACTTCACACATAAAACACACAGAATATGCATACAACACCCACACCACACCTACACCACACACACATAAACACATGCCACTCAATCATGATACACACTGTGTATATACACAACATACACCACACATATGCCACACATATGCCACACACAAACCTCACACAACACATGTACCACACACATAACAGACGTACAAAACACACACAAAAATCACTACATGCACACCACATGCAACACACAAAATTCATGCCACAAACTGACTATACATACACCAAACAGAAACCATACACAGCAAACACACACTACACACACATTTTTTTTACCTCATATACAAGAGTCACATCCAAAATGTCCAATATATTTACCACATGTACATCACATATATAGAGCATAGATATTACACACACACACACACAGAAGGCACGCACAGGACATATCCTACAAGAACTCATGCATACCACAAATAACACACTTACACCTCATAGATACACCACTCATATACCAGACAAATACATCACAAATACACCTCACACACACAACACATATTTAACAAGCACACACTCCCAAACCTATACCCAACATATACAGGCAAGCACACCACAAATACTAAATAACACACACACACCAGATTCATACCACATATAGTTGACTCATTTACCACATATACATCACAAACAACATATACATGAACATATAACACATATACTACACACAGTGACACACATCATATAAACCACACACACGAATAACACATACACTACACATATACCACACCTAAAACTTATCTCAAACACACATCGCACATATACACAGCACAAACACATCACCAATACACTCCACACACCTATACAAAAACATGCCACATAATACCCTCATGCATGCCACATATGCAACAAAAAAATCACCACATATAAAACACCCACACACCTTACATACACCATCCACACAGCACACCTATACTTTCACAATGCCTGACATACAGCACACACTTACCAAAGAAATGGAACATAGTTATCATATACACACCAGACATATGCCACACACAGACACCACACAAAAACCAACATACTTTAAAAAATATACACACACACCACACTTACAACATAAATTACATGCATATACTATGTATGCACAGATCACATAGAACACACACCACATATGCCAGAAACTCACAGTGCTTCTACCATAGAAAAACACACGAAATATACACAACACACACACCATACACACAATATGCATCCACCACAAACACACCACACATACACCAAGTAAAAGGGCACCACACACACAAAGTAAAAACCACACACACAAAGTACACTCAGCATGCATATACCACACAAAACACACCACACATACACCACGCACATAGAAAATAACTTATGCAACATATACAATTAAAACACACTGCAAATATAACACATAAACACCACACATACCCCATACATGTACACTAAACAAACACCATACACCATAAATCACATCTTCATCACACAGTACCCACACATACAACACATGAAACACAAAGAACATACACACCACTCAATAACTGCATACACACCAAGGTTATAACACATATTTACACCCAAATATTCAACAGAACTACACATATCACACATACACAACACAAGCAAGAGACATCTATCAGACTCACATCACACTCAATGACCACACCACACACAACACATATAATGAACACAGACACACATGTACAAACACAAAAACACACACCTGCTTAGTTCTTTTTGGCTACTGTAAGCGTGATGACAGGAAGCAGGTTTTCTCCCTCTCCTGTCTGATTGACATACCTTCATTATAAAGAGAAAATGGTTCATCCATGCACAGACCACTTCATGGCAAGGTCTGAACAAAGAGCCCTCTTTTTATATAATAATTTTTTATTAGTGGTGCCTGGCTGGCGCAGTTGTTGAGCATCTGCCTTTGGCTCAGAGCGTGGTCCCGGCGTTCCAGGATCGAGTCCCACATCTGGCTCCTCCACTGGGAGCCTGCTTCTTCCTCTCCCACTCCCCTGCTGTGTACTCTCTCTTGCTGGCTGTCTCTCTGTCATATAAATAAATAAAGTCTTAAAAAAAATAATTTTTTATTATGTTATGTTAGTCACCATACACTATGTCTTTATTTTCTGATGTAGTGTTCCATGATTCATTATTTGCATATAACACCAAGTGCACCACGATATATATGCCCTCTTTAATACCCATCACCGGCCTATCCCAATCCCCAACCCCCCTCTCCTCTGAAGCCCTCAGTTTGTTTCCTAGAGTCCACAGTGGGGGGATAATTCCTCGAAGGCTTTTTCTGCACTGATGGAGAGGACCGTATGATCCTTGTCTCCTCTCTTATTAATGTGTTCTACCACATGGCTTGATTTGCGAATGTTGAACCACCTTGTGTGCAAGGGGTGAATCCCACCTGGTCGTGATGGATAATACTTCCAATGTAACTTTGGATCCTATTAGCTAAGATCTGGTTGAGAATATCAGCATCCTTGTTCGTCAGGGATATCGGTCTGCAATTCTCCCGTTTTGGTGGTGTCATGGCATGGTTTTGAGATCAAGGTAATGGTGGCCTAACAGAAGGAGTTTTGGAAGATTTCCTTCTCTATTTTTTGGAAAAGCTTCAGTAGAATAGGTATTATTTCTTCTTTGAATGGTTGGTAGGCTTCCCCAGGGAATCCATTAGGACATGGGCTCTTTTTTGGGGAGGTGTTGATTCAAAGAGTTGAGGTCTGAGAATATGCAGGGAATATCAAACTTTTGGTATCGTTTGAGAACTGTTTCGTGACCCAGTACATGGTCTATTCTGGAGAAAGTTCCATGTGCGTTTGAAAAGAATGGGTATTCTGTTGTTCTACGTGGAATGTTCCGTATATATCGATGAGGTCCATCTTGGCCAGCATGTCATTAAAAGCTCTTATTTCTTTGTGGATGTTCTGCTCAGATCATCTGTCTATTGCAGAGATGGGAGAGTTGAAGTCCTCTACATTTAATGTATTATTATTTGCATGTCATTTTATTTTGGTTAACAGTTGGCTTATGTAGTTGGCCGCTTCCGTGTTGGGGGCATAGATATGTATAATTTTTTTTAAAAAGATTTTATTTATTTATTCGACAGAGATAGAGACAGCCAGGAAGAGAGGGAACACAAGCAGGGGGTGTGAGAGAGGAAGAAGCAGGCTCATAGTGGAGGAGCCTGATGTGGCTTGATCCCATAATGCCAGGATCACGCCCTGAGACGAAGGCAGATGCTCAACAGCTGTGCCACCCAGGCGCCCCAGATATGTATAATTGTTATACCCTCTTATTTGTTAGCTCCTTTGAGAATGAATGATATTGTGTCCTTCAGTATCTCTAACTACAGTCCTTAGCTTAAAATCTAATTTGTTTGATATGAGAATTGCTACCCAAGTTTCCCTTTGAGGTCAGTTGACACCAAAGATTGTTCTCCATCCAAGTGAGTCTCTTCTAGACAGTCTGTGGAAGGGCGGTGTCTTTTTAGCCAATGTGCAACCCTGTGCCCAATTCCATTCTGTATCATCTCTCTTGGGTTCATTCTTCTTTTATAGAGCCCCCCCTTTATTGTATCTTGCAGGGCTTTCTTGGTGGTCACATATTCTTTCAGTTTCTGCCCCTCTTCAAAGCTCCTTCTCTCACCATCCCTTCTGAATGACAGCCTTGCTGGATACAGTATCCTTGGCTGCTTGTTCTTCTCATTCAGTACTCCAACTATGTCTTGCCAGCCCTTTCTGGCTTGCCAGGTCTCTGTGGACAGGTCTGACATCATTCTGATATTCCTCCATTTGTACGTGAGACATCTCTTCTCCCCTGCCCCACCGCCACTGCCGCTTCCAAGATTGTTTTCTTAGCACTAAGACTTGCAAATTGTACTATTATATGTATTGGTGTAGGTCAGGTCTCATCGATCTTGGGTGGGGTCCTCTCTGCCTCTTGGACATGAATGCTTGTTTCCTTCCCCAGATTAGGGAAGTTTTCAGCTATGATTTGCTCAAATATATTTTCTAGACTGCTCTTTTTCTCCACCCCCTCGGGGATCCACATAGCTCTGAAATTAGAATGTTTCATTCAGTCAATAATCTCCCTCAGCTTAGTTTCTTAAAATTGTATTCATTTCCCCCTCACCACCTCTTTTTCCTTATTTTCTATCATCTTATCCTCTAGCTCACGAATTAGTTCTTCTAACTCGTTTACCCTGGCAATCAGAAGCATCCAGTTTGGACTGCGTATCATTCATAGCCTTTTTATGTTCAGCCAGATTAGATCTCATTTCAGCCCTTAGAAATTATGTATTTTCATTAATACTTATTCTCCAGACTTGATAGCATCAGGATAATTGGTTACTCTTGAATCCATTTCTTACTTCTTTGTTATATCCATATCCATTAGCTCCATGGCAGAGGCCACAGTCTCTGTTTCTCTGTTTCTTTCCTTTGTCGGGGGTCACTCCTCTTTGTTATTCTGATGAGGTGTGTTTGTGGGAATGTACAGAGTCCAAATTACTGACCAGGTCCCAAGCAAGTGGCCTCTGTTTTATAGGGACCTTAGGGATGTGGGCTTCTTGTTCTTCTAGCCTGCAGCGCTGATAAGCAAGCCTGTTTGAGCAGAGTTGCCTTGCCCCCTTTGGGGGTTTGATGGGCTCAGTGAGAACCACTTTTCTGGGGGTTTTGATCTCTGGTGGCTTTCCCTGGTGACCTTCTCTGTCTCTTCTGAGAGAGCAGAACTGACCGTAACCAAACCTCTGTCTCAGAACAGAGAGATCACAGGCTACTCCTCACCTAGCTCTCCAGGACACACTGACTGTATTTCTGTCTGCGCTGCTTAAAATTCATGGTGTCCTGGTTTGTGTGCCCCAAAGCCACTCTCCCAATCCTCACTCCCAGGGCAGGGCACATTACTGTCCTTTGTGCTTCTCACACTACCAGCTGCCCCCAGCTCACACATGCACTCCTGAGCTCCAGGTTTCAGTCTAGTGCACGTGTGCTGAAGAACTTTCCCTGATGCTACCAGTCTGTGAGTCTGTGTGTGGTCCGCAGCATGGGGACGGTTTTGCCTTCCCAGTATAGGAGCATGGAGACTCCTGCCCTCATTTCATTTATGTTCCGATATCTGCCCGCAGACTCTCAGCTCCCCACTTCATACCACGAGACCACCCGACCAAAACACTCTGTTTGTAGACTTCCTTACATCTCAGGCTGATTTCAGGGAGTTCAGAATGTTCTGGTAGATATCCAGCTCGAATGAAGGGACAGGTTGAAACACAGTTCCCTACTCCTCCACTCTCTTTCTTCTCCTCATGTAGATAGGACTTAGTGTAGCGCCCAGAAAGCAAACAGGAGCTGTGAGAGTGACTATTGAATGGTTGAACACTATAGCATGTAGTAATGATGGCTAACCTTTTGTCTAACTGAACATAGTAAATGAAAATAAATTTTAAAGTACCAAAATATTGTGAGAAATAAATCTCTGCTGAAAACATATTTCAGCTAACATTGTGCTTCATGAAGAGTGAAGAGTTTCTCTTTTTTTTAAAGTTAGGAAAAATTTTATTAAAACTTTTCACCTGTAACTGTGACATCCAAGGCTTCTGAGTCCTCTAACATCCTTTGAAACTACACATAGTCCTCACGTGTTTCAAACATAGTTGTGCTTGAAATCTATCCCAAGCCACAGCTAGCCATTTACAGAATATTACAGGGCTATTTTGTTTTTTTAATTCATTCTCTACATGTATAGTTGCGATCTCCACAATGAAAACTTTATGACCTTTTAAATGTTTTTTATTATATTATGTTAGTTACCATGCAGTACATCCTGGGTTTTTTAATGCAAAATTCGGTAATTCATTAGTTGCATATAACACCCAGTGCACCAAGCAATACGTGCCCTCCTTACTACCCGTCACCAGTTTATCCCAGTCTCCTAGCCCTTCCCCTCTGAAGCCTTCACCTTCATTCTCAGAGTCCATATTCTCATGCTTCATTTGCCCTTCTGATTCCCCCCATCTTTATCACTTCCTTCCCCTACCGATATTCCTAGTACTTATATTCCATAGATGAGAGAAACAATATAATTTTCTTTCTCTTCTTGACTTATTTCACTTAGCATTATCCCCTCCAGTGCCGTCGATGTTTAGCAAATGTTGAGAAATCATTTTTTGGAATATTACTCAGCTATTAAAAAGAGAGAATCGGGGGCGCCTGGGTGGCACAGAGGTTAAGCGTCTGCTTTCAGCTCAGGGCATGATCCTGGCATTATGGGATCGAGCCCCACGTCAGGCTCTTCCACTATGAGCCTGCTTCTTCCTCTCCCACTCCCCCTGCTTGTGTTCCCTCTCTCACTGGCTGTCTTTATCTCTGTTGAATAAATAAATAAAATATTTTAAAAAAGAGTAGAGTTTCATAAGACATGTATGGAATATGAGAAAAGTGCTATGTTAGATTAAACTGTGAGAAACAATTGTGTGCTGAAAGCTTTTTCAACTAACATCTTCCTTCGTGAAGGTACAGGAATTGTGAAATGTACGTGTAGAGGAGCTATGAAGTGTGTGTGCTGACACAGATGTTTCTTCCACATAACCCTGACTCACAAGTCTGTGCCAATGCACGTTTCAACTACCATCTTATTTCATGACTATAGAAGCTTTATCAGATGTATGTGTGGAAGCATCAGTAAAGGGCCATGTACTTACCTCTGAGAATCCAGATGATGTAGAACACAACTTTCAACCAACACCTTCTTTTCATGTATTTAGAAGCATTTTCAAATGTATATGTAGAAGCATAGGAGGTGGCACATACATACCCTGATGAGAGAGCTTATTGAGAGTATCTTTCAACTGCCACTTTCATTCATGAAGATTGAAAAGATTTGAAATGTTTGTGTGGATGCTTTAGTAAAGTGTAACTTTGAGAAATGAAATGGTATAGAATTCTGCTTTCAACAATATCTTGCTTTATGAATGCAGAAAGTTTTCAAATGCATGTGTGGAAGCATAAGGAAAGTGCCATGTACTTAACTAAGAAATAAATCTGTGCTGAAAGCACTTCTGCTAACATCTTTTTTCATGAAGATAGGACGATTTTCAGGGGTGTGTGGAACTATAAGAAAAGGGCCACACACTTTGAAAAACAACTCCATGCTGACAGCTTTTTCAACTACCAACTTCCTTCGTGAAGGTAGAGGAGGTGTTAAATGTATGTGTAGAAATGGGAAGTGCCATACACTAACTCTGACTCAAAAGTGTGCTCAATGCGATTTTCAACTAACACCTTCTTTCATGAAGTTAGAAGCCTTCTCAAAAGATGTTTGGAAGCAGAGGGAGTGTCCTTTATGTAGAACTGAGAAAAGTCTGTGTAAAAAGTGTCTTTTGGGGTGACTTAGCTTCGAGAAAGGACCTTACCGAATCCATCCATGAAGGCATAACTTCTTTCATGAGTAGTAAGCATTCTCAGAAATGCGTTTCTCAGCATAAGGAAATTTTCTAATGCTTAACATTACGAAAAAACTCAGTGGAAAACTAACTGAAAATCACATCTTCTCTCATGAAGCTGGAAGCATTGGCTCAAGGGTGAGGGAATGTGTAAAGCTGTGCAGTTTACTAAATCCAGCGCCCCGAGCCTCTGTATAGAGAATGCCACTTCAAACATCCTGATGCATGGGTTGAGAAACTTTCTCAAATATCTGTTTAGAACAGGAAGAGAAGTGAACTAGGCTGAACACTAAGAGCACCATCTAGAGACAACTTGACAAATCCCATCAACCGCCATGAGGATGGATGTATTTTCCAAAATTTTGTATGAAAACACAGAGAACATGCTGTATGCTCAGGTAACAATAACCTTCGAATAAGATCTTCCACTCACATCTTTGGTAATGAAGATGGAAATTGTTGCAGAAGTTGAGTGAACCTATCAGGAGAGGTTCTAGCTACGTAGCTGTGAGAACCAAGTCTGTGTTGTAAGAAGGCATCATCGATCTCACATTGTGACCCATGAATATACCCGTTTCCCAGTACGTGTGTTGAACCTTCAGGAAACTGCCGTAGATGTAAGCCTCTTATGAATGGGTATGCAAAAGATTTTCCAAATCCCATGGTCTGTCATGGTGATGGAAGCGTGTTTCAGAGTGTGAATGAGGAAAGGGCCAATAACCAACGTTTGAGAAAGAGTCCATCCTCCATCTCATGTCTTTGGTCGTGAAGATGAAAGTGTTTGCACAGAGGTATAAGAAAACATAAGGAAATTGCCATAGACTGAAGTCTAAGTAAGAACACCTTAAAGCATCTTGCACCTCCCAATCTTCTGTCATGAAAACGGAAGCATGTGCAAAAGTGTATGAAAACCTCAACCTAAAGCGCTTTGCATAACTCTGTAGAAGGACACTGCACAGGCACCATGTCTCAACTCAGAACTCTCTAGAAGATGGAAGCCTTGGCAAGGGTGTGTGCGAGCGCGTAAAGAAAGTACCGTCTACTTAATTCTGAGAACCAAATCTGCATAGATAGAATACAATACCCAACAAACCTCCTGACGAATGAATCAACCAGGGTATACTTTGTGTGTGGAACCTTAAGGAAAGTGCCAAAAAGTTAATAGGACGTGAGAGCACTGGATCGATAACCTCTTACAACCCACAACTTCTGTCATCCACGGAAACATTTGCCACATTGTGTTGAAAGCAGAAGGAGAGTGGTAGAGGCTTAGCTACGAGAAAGGACCATACCAAATCCATCCTTTAAGGCACGATTTCTTTAGTGAAGTTGGAAGTATTCTCAGAAGTGCATTTCTCAGCATTAAGGAAAATATCATAAGCTTAACTTTACCACAGAACTCTGTGGAAAACAATCTGAAACTAACATCTGCTGTAATCAAGCCGGAAACATTGGCTCAAGGGTGAGGGAACGTGTTAAGCAGTGCTGATGACTAAACTCTGAGCACCGAGCCTCTGTGTAGAGAACGTCACTTCAAGACTCCTGATGGATGTAGAGAGAAACTTTCTCCAATATCTGTGTTGAACCGTAGGAGATGTGCCCTTCGCTGGACACTAAGAAAGAGCACCACCTAGAGACAACCTCCCGAAACCCATCTACCTTCTTGAAAATGGATGTACTCTCCAAAAGTTGTATGAAAACAAAAGGAACATGCTGTGTGCTCATGTAGGAGCACCCTTTGGAAAAGATCTTACAACTCATATCTTGTGTAATGAAGATGGAAGTACCTGTTGACGTGTGAGTCAATGCACCATTAGAGGTTCTAGCTACGTAGCTGTGAGAACCAAGGCTGTGGTGTAGGGAGGCAACATCGCTCTAACATCGTGACCCATGTGTGCACACGCATTTACCAGTACATGTGTAACCTTCAGGAAACTGCCATAGATGTAACCCTCGGTAAGTAGAGGCTACACAAAGGGTCGTCCAACTCCCATCGTCTGTCATGACGATGGAAGCAGTTTTCAGAGTGTGAATGAAAGTGTAAGGGTCTTTACCCAACGTTTGAGCAAGAACACTGTATGGAGTCCATCACTCATCTCAATTCTTCAGTCGTGAAGATGAAACCATCTGCACAGGGGTATAAGGAAACATGTGTAAGGTGCCATAGACTGAAGTCTAAGCAAGAACACCGTAGAGAAAGCATCTTGCATCTCCCAGTCTTCTGTCATGAAAATGGAACCTTGTGCAAAAGTGTTTCTGAAAACCTCAAAGTAAGGCGCTTTGCTTAGCTCTATCACCAGTCTAACCCATTCCCACAACTCCTCCCTTCCAAACCCCTCAGTTTGTTTCTCAGAGTCCATAGTCTCTCATGGTTCATTCCCCCTTCTGATTACCCCCTTCTTTTTTCTTTAATTTATGATTTTTATTATGTTAGTCGCCATAGAGTACATCCCCGGATTCTGATGCAAAGTTCGATGCTTCATTAGTTGCATATAACACCCAGTGCACCATGCAATATGTGCCCCCTTACCACCCATCACCAGTCTAACACATTCCCACACCCCCCCTCCTCTGAAGTCTTCAGTTTGTTTCTCATAGTCCATAGTCTCTCATGTTTCATTCCCCCTTCTGATTAGCTCCCATTTCTTTATCCCTTTCTTCCCCTACAGATCTTCCTAATTATGTTCCATAGATGAGAGAAATCATATAATTGTCTTTCTCTGCTTGACTTATTTCACTTGGCATTATCTCCTCCAGTGCCGTCCATTGCGGCAAATATTGAGAATTCATTTTTTTCTGATAGCTTAATAATATTCCATTGTATATATAGACCACGGCTTCTTAATCCAGTCATCTGTTGAAGGGCATCTCAGCTCCTTCCAAGATTTAGCTATTGTGGACAATGCTGCTATGGACATTGGTGTGTATATGGCCCTTCTCTTCACTACGTCTGTATCTTTGGGGTAAATACCCAGTAGTGCAATGGCTGGGTCATAGGGTAGTTCAATTTTTAACTTTTTAAGGGACCTCCACACTGTTTTCCAGAGCGGCTGTACCAACTTGCATTAACACCAACAATGTAGGAGGGATCCCCTTTCTCCACATCCTCTCCAGCAATTGTTGTTTCTTGCCTTGTCTATTTTTGCCATTCTAACTGGCGTAAGGTGGTATCTCAGTGTGGTTTTTATTTGAATTTCCCTGATGGCAAAAGATTTTGAACANTTCTTCATGTGTCTGTTAGCCATTTGTATGTCTTCATTGGAAAAGTGTTCATATCTTCTGCCCATTTTTTGATTTGTTTATTTGTTTCTCGTGTATTGAGTTTGAGAAGTTCTTTGTAGATCTTGGATACCAGTCCTTTATCTGTGGTGTCCTTTGCAAATATATTCTCCCATTCTGTGGGCTGTCTCTTAGTTTCTTTGACTGTTTCCTTGGCTGTGCAGAAGAATTTTTTCCTGATAAAGCCCCACAAGTTCATTTTATCTTTTGTTTCTCTTGCCTTTGGAGATGTGTCGTGAAAAAGTTTGCTCTGGCCGGTGTCATAGAAGTTGTTGCCTATGTTCTCCTCTAGAATTTTGATGGATTCCTGTCTCACATTAAGGTCTTTCATCCATTTGGAGTTTATCTTTGTGTATGGTGTGAGAGAGTGGTCAAGTTTCATTCTTTTGCATGTGGCTGTCCAATTTTCCAGCACCATTTATTGAAGAGATTGTCCTTTTTCCACCAGATGTTTTTTCCTGCTTTTTCAAAGATTAGTAGCCCAAAGAGCCGCGGGTCCATTTCTGGGTTCTCTTTTCTGTTCCATTGGTCCATGTGTCTGTTTTTGTGCCGGTACCATGCTGTCTTTGTGATCACAGCTTTGTAGTACAGCTCGAAATCGGCATTGTGAAGCCCCAGCTTTGTTTTTCCTTTTCAACAGTTCCTTGGTGATTCAGGGCCTTTTCTGGTTTCATACAAATTTAAGGAAGTTTTGTTCCAGTTCTTTGAAAATTGTCCTCGGTATTTTGATCGGGATAGCATTGAAAGTGTAGATTGCTCTGGCAGGCATGGACATTTAAATATGTTAATTCTTCCAATCCTTGAGCTTGGAATATTTTTCCATCTTTTCATGTCTTCCTCAATGTCTTTCAAGAGTGATCTACAGTTTCTAGAATATAGGTCCTTTACGTCTCTGGTTAATTCCAAGGTAATGTATGGTTTTTGGTGCTACTTAATTTCTCTTTCTTCAGTCTCATTATTCGTGTATAGAAATGCAACTGATTTCTGGGCATTGATTCTCTATCCTGCCACATTACTGAATTGTTCTATAACTTCTAATAGTTTGGGAGTGGATTCCTTTGGGCTTTCCATATAGAGTATCATGTCATCTGCAAAGAGAGACAGTTTGACTTCTTCTTTGCCGTTTTGGATAACTTTGATCCTTTTTGTCTTCTGATTGCTGTTGCCAGGACTTCTAGTACTATGTTGAATAATTGTTGCGAGAGTGGGCATCCTTCTCGTGGTCCTGATCTTAAGGGAAAGANGAAAGGCTTCCAGCTTTTCCCCATTGAGAATAATGCTTGCAGTAGGCTTTTCATAGATGGCTTTTATGAGATTGAGAAATGTACCCTCTATTCCTACACTCTGAAGGGTTTTAATCAGGAAAGGATGCTGTATTTTGTCAAATGCTTTTTCTGCATCAATTGAGAGGATCATATGGTTCCTGAGTCTTTTCTTGTTGATATGATGTATCACATTTATTGATTTGTGAGTGTTGAACCACCATTGCATCCCAGGGATGAATCCCACTTGGTCATGATGGATAATCCTTTTAATGTACTGTTGGATCCTGTTAGCTAGGATCTTGTTGAGAATTTTGGCATCCATATTCATTAGGGAAATCGGTCTGTAATTCTCCTTTTTGAGGGGGTCTTGCCTGGTTTGGGGATCAAGGTAATATTGGCCTCATAGAATGAGTTTGGTAATTTTCCTTTTGTTTCTATTTTTTTGAAAGAGCTTCAGGAGAATAGGTATTATTTCTTCTTTGAATGTTTGGTAGAATTCCTCAGGGAATCCATCAGGCACTGGAGTTTTGTTTTTTAGAAGGTTTTGGGGTTTTTTTAAATTTTATTTATTTATGTGACAGAGAGACAGACAGTGAGAGAGGGAACACAGCAGGGGAGAGGGAGAGGAAGAAGCAGGCTTCCAGCCGAGAAGCCCAATGTGGGGCTCAATCCCGGAATGCCGGGATCATGCCCTGAGCAGAAGGCAGACGCTTAACAACTGTGTTCCCCACGCGCCCCTGTTTTTTTGGAAGGTTTTTAATCATTGCTTCAATCTCTTCATAATTAATTAGTCTGTTTAAAAAATCAATTTCTTCCTGTTTTAGTCTTGGTAGTTTATAGGTTTCTAGGAAGGCATCTCTCTCTTCCAGGTTGCTTAATTTATTGGCATAAAGCTGATAATAAATTTTCTAATAACCTTTCCTATTTCATTGGTGTTGGTTGTGACCTCTCCCTTTTCATTTATAATTTTATTAACTTGGGTTGTTTCTTTATTCTTTTGGATAAGTCTTTTCAGTGACTTATCTATTTATTCTTTCAAAGAACCAGCTTCTAGTTCTGTTGATTTGCTCTACTGTGATCCTGGTTTCTAATTCATTGATCTCTGCTCTAATCTTGATCAACTGCTTTCTCATCCATGGTTAGGCCTGATCTTCTGTTGCTGCTCCAGAATCTTGAGGTGAGAATATAAAAACTACATTTTAGATTTTTTATTATTTTGATGGAGGCTTACATGGCTATGTATTTTCCCCTTAGGACTGCCTTTGCAGTGTCCAATAGGTTTTGGACCATTGTGTTTTCATTCTCATTGCTCTGCATAAATTGTTTAAATTGATTTTTGATATCCTGGTTTATCGAATCATTCTTAGGCAGGATGGTTCTTAGTCACCACGTGTTTGTTTCTTCCAAATTTTTCCTTGGGATTGAGTTCCAATTTCAAAGCACTGTGGTTTGAGAATATGCAGGGAATAATTTCAGTCTTTTGATATTGCTTGAGTCCTGTTTTGTGACCCAGAACATGAGGTATTCTGGAGAATGTTCCATGTGTATTAGAATAGAATGAGTATTCTTCTGTTCTGGGGGGTAGTGTTCTGTATATATCTATAAAGTCCATCTGGTTTAGTATGGCATTCAATGCTCTTATTTCTTTGTTGATTTTCTGCTTAGGTGTTCTGTCTATTGCTGATAGTGGAATACTGAGGTCCCTCACTATTAACGTATTTTTATCTATATGTCTCTTAATTCTGGCTAAGAGTTGGCATGTGTATCTTGCTGCTCCCCTGTGGGGGGCGCAGATATTTCTAATTGTCATATCCACTTGTTGGATACATTCTTTAAGAGTAATATAGTGCCCTTCTGCAACTCTATATATTGTCTTCAGTTTAAAATCCAATCTGTCTGATATGAGAATTGCTACCCCAGCTTTCTTTTGTGGTCGTTGCCATGAAAGATGGTATTCCATCCCTTCAGTTTCAGTCTGGATGTTTCTTTAGGTTCAAAATGTGTCTCTTGTAGACAGCAAATGGGTGGGTCATGTCTTTTTATCCAATCTGAAAACCTGTGATGTTTTATGGGAACATTTAGGCCATTTACTTTGAGAGTGAGTATTGAGAGATATGATTTCAATGATGCCATTTTGCCTGTAAAGTCTTTG
Source organism: Ailuropoda melanoleuca (assembly GCF_002007445.2). Classification (NCBI taxonomy): domain Eukaryota; kingdom Metazoa; phylum Chordata; class Mammalia; order Carnivora; family Ursidae; genus Ailuropoda; species Ailuropoda melanoleuca. The sequence continues at coordinate 40,493,805 of NC_048225.1, forward strand.
TTTCCATAGATAGAAACTTTCTGTTCTGTATCACTCTTGGGGAATTTTTACTTTTATAGAACCCCCGTTAATATCTCCTGTAGGGATTTTTTCATGGTTACAAAATTGTTCAATGAATAGTGATTCTGGAAGGTCCTTATCTCTCCATCAATTTTTTTTCCATCAATTTTGAATGACAGCTTTGCTGGATAAAGCATCCTTCACTGCATGTTTTTCTCTGAAAGAGCATTAAAAATGCCCCTACCCACCGTTTCTCTCATTCCAGGCCAGTGTAGACAGGTCTGACATAATCCTGATTCCTTTGCCTTGGTACGTGAGAAATTTATTTGCCCTGGCCACTTTCAATACTGTATCCTTGTATCTATTTTTTTTTTAAGATTTTATTTATTTATTCGACAGAGATAGAGACAGCCAGTGAGAGAGGGAACACAAGCAGGGGGAGTGGGAGAGGAAGAAGCAGGCTCATAGCGGAGGAGCCTGATGTGGGGCTCGATCCCATAACGCCGGGATCACGCCCTGAGCCGAAGGCAGATGCTTAACCGCTGTGCCACCCAGGTGCCCCTCCTTGTATCTATTATATGCGAATCACACTATGAAGTGACGTGGTGTAAGTTTGTAGTGGTTGAGCAATGGGAGGTTTCCTCTCTGCCTCTTGGACATGAATGCTTGTTTCCTTTGCTAAATTAGGGAAGTTTTAAGCTAAAATTTGTTCAAATATCTCTTCTAGAGCTCTGTTTTTCTCCACCCCCTTGGAGGTGCCAATGATTCTGACATTGGAACTTTTCATTGAGACAGTAATCTCCCGTAACCTACATTCTTAAGAGTGGATTTTTTTAAATGATTTTTTATTATATTATGTTAGTCACCATACAGTACATCCCCGGTTTCTGATGTAAAGTTTGATGATTCATTAGTTTCGTATAACACCTAGTGCACCATGCAATAAGTGCCTTCCTTACTACCCATCACCGGTCTATCCCATTCCCCCAGCCCCCTCCCCTCTGAGACCCCCAGTTTGTTTCTCATAATCCGTAGTCTCTCATGTTTTGTTCCCCCTTCTGATTATACCCCCTTTCTTTATCCCTTTCTTCCCCTACCGATCTTCCTAGTTCTTATGTTCCATAGATGAGATAAATCATTTGATAATTGTCTTTCTCTGCTTGACTTATTTCACTTATGATTTTTTTGTCAAGTTTCTGTTTTAGCTTTCTCTTCTACCAACCCATCTTCCAATTCACTGATTCATTCTTCTGCCTCATTTACCCTGGCCTTCAGACCATCTAGTTTTGACGGCATTTGATTCATAGCATTTTTAATTTCTGCCAGATTCGCTCTCATTTACACCCTTAGAGATTCTATACTCTCGTTAATATTTTTGTTAATTTTTTTTCAAGTCTACACATCATCTTGACCATTGTTACTCTGAACTCCATTTCTGATTATTTGGTTATATCCATATCCATCAGCTCTGTGGCAGATGCCACAGACTCGTCTTTTCTTTTTTGTGGGGGATTTCTCCTCATCATTCTGAGGAGGAGAGGTTGCATGGTTGTCTAGAGCCCAAATTACAAGGACCCATGCAGTTTGCACCTGTTTTATAGGGACCTTAGGGATGTGGGCTTCTTGATTTTTCAGGCTGCCTTATGGGGGAGAGGCCTGCCACACTGATACTCAATCAACCCTGTTTGGGTAGAGTCTCCCTGTTCCCTGAGGGGAGATGGGGATGGGCTCACTGTGAGCCAGTATTTCCTGGCTTTTATTCTCCGGCGGCTTTCCCTGGTGGTTTGCTGTGCCTCTTCTGAGAGAGCAGCAGTGGCCCAATCCCAGCCTCTGTCTCAGAATAGAGAGTTCACCATCCACTCTCCACTGAGCAATTCTGGCCACTTCAACTCTGTTTCTGTTGGTGCTGCTAAACCCTACAGCCTCCCAGGATGGTTTGGAGCATTCAACATCACTTTTCAATTATTTTCTGGGGTAAACTCCCGGGTATGGGATTATTGGGTCAAAGACATTTCCATCATTATGTCTCTTAAGATGTATTATCGTATTGTTTGCAAAAAAACTGAACAGTGGCATTGAGTTGTAGCTTAGAGTTTCAGCTTGACACAACTTTGTTAGCACCTTGTCTACTCAAACATCAAGGCTCCCAACCCTTTCACGTAGGTATCCTGAGACACCGCCTCTCTGTAGGTCCGGCTAGCCCACAGAGCCCTCTTGCTTGTGGTTTATATGCACAATTCACAGAGAGTCCCTGACCCTGGTATCAACCTCTTGGACAGTTTCTGTGTGGTGCACAACTTGGGAGCCTGCAGTATTTAGCAGCACAGGGAGAAACAGATACTGTGTCCTGGAGAGCTTGGTGATAGGAGACTATGATTTCTCTGTCCTGGTCAGAGTTCTCAGTGCAATCATTTGTGCTCTACTCTCAGAAGAGACATGGAAAGCCTCCAGAGAAGAAAAGCTTTAAAAAACCAGTTTCCACTGAGCCCAGAACCTCTCCCCCAAGCAGGGACCAGGGTAACACTGTTTTTTTGCTTAACAGTGTGGAAGTCCTCTCCCTCAGAAGACAACCTTGAAGAATAATAGGGCAACAGCCTTAGGATCCCTATAGAATGGATGCCTCTTGCTTGTGTGATCCCTTGGACTCTGTACATTCCCTCAACCACCCTCAATGGAATGACTAAGAGGAGGAACACCCAAGAAAGAAAAGAATCAGAGACTATGGCCTCTCCCACCAACCTAATGGATATGGAAAACAAGCCAGATATCAGAGATAAACTTCAGAGTAGCAATTATGAAGTCGAGATCTAGGCATGAGAAAAGATTCAGCGACAATATAGAATCTCTAAGGGAGAAATGAGATCTAATCAGGCCAGACTTAAAAATGCTATGAATGAGATGCAGTATAACCTGGGTACACTGAGAGTCAGGGTAAATGAGGCAGAAGAAAGAATTAGTGAGCTAGAACATAGGATGATCGAAAACAAGGAAACCAAGGAGGCCTGGAATAAACACCTAAAAACCCAAGAGATTAGACTTGAGAGATCTTAATGACGCCATGAAATGTTCCAATGTCAGAATTACTGGGATCCCTGAGTGGGGAGTGTAGAGAGTGTGTGTACTGGAAGATATATTTGAGCAAATCATAGCTGAGAACTTCCCTAATCTGGAGGAGGGAACAAGCATTCCTGTCCAAGAGGCAGAGAGGACACCTAAGATCAAAGAGAATAGACTAACACCTGGAGATATCATAGTAAAACTTGCAAATCTTAGAAATAATGCAGTCATCCTGAGAGCAGCTAGGGGGCAGAGATTACTCAGGTACAGAGGGAAGAACATCAGAATAACGTCAGACCTGTCCACAGAGACCTAGCAAGCCAAGAAGGGCTCACAAGACATATTCAGAGTACTAAATGAGAAGAACATGCAGCGAGGGATACTTTATCTGGCAAGGCTGTCATTCAGAATGGATGGAGAAAAAATGAGCTTCCAGGACTGGCAAAATCTGAAAGAATATCTGGCCAAGAAGCCCTGCAAGAAATATTAAGGGGGGGGCATTTTATGAAAGTAGAAAGACCCCAGGAGTAATATAGTCCAGAAATTTATACAATCTGTAGAAACAGGGACATCACAGGCAACATTATGACACTAAAATCATGTCTTTCGATAGTCACTCTCAACATTAACAGCCTAAATACTCCTGTGAAATGGTACAGGGTTGCAAATCTTGTGAGATGTCATTTAAGCCCCATGAGACCTCAGGCCAGCCAGCAAGGTCTAGGGTCAAAACTTGTGAGGTTTCTGGCCAAAGCTCTCAGGCCCTTAGATGGAACTGGCACTCCCTAGCAGAGCCTGCTTTGTGCTCCTTAGATAGGTATGGATGGCACATGCCAGAAGCGGGCAAAACATCAATTATCTCTAGTTATAGAAATGCTCCCATCCATGACATGAAGGAAGGAACAAGCTGTCTCACACCTAAATGCCTGGTATCACAACATCCTGGGGTAGAAGGGGGTAACAAGGGAGCACTGAATTCAGAATGAATGGGCCTGGTGAACACCTCTTCACAGTAAACCTGAAGGACAGAATGAGAAGGACAGGAGGAAAAAGAAGAAGCGATATGCCCTGAAGCAGGAAGTATGAGCACGCAGAAAGTCTCCCTGGTTGCTTTCCCAAGCTTTCTACAGGTTGTTAAGGCAGTTTGTGTTTGCCTCACAGCCCCCCAGACAAAAAGGAAATAAAAAAGAAAGATACATCTTTCATGAGCCAGATCTCATGTATTCTTGGGGTAAATCTAGCAAATTCTCTGGCTGTTTCTCAGGAATGCTCAGACTAAATCTTAGGACAATTGTGACAAATCTCATGAGATCAAAGTCCACTCCCTGGAACTGGTCCCAAATCCCCAGAGAGGTCAGGCCAAATCTCTCGGGATCTTTAACTAAATCTCATGAGACCTGGGGGAAAATCTCAGGGGAATTCGGAAGGTGTGGGAACTCCCTAGGCTTGATGCTTGTGCAGCATAATAGGCAGTGTTTGAAACTTCCTTTTTGGGGAACCCTGGGAACACCCGGCATTCTACAAAGCCCACAGATGCAATTGTGATGTTGGGGACAAAACAGAACACAGGTAATGGGCCTCCATTTTCCTTACTTGTATTACGTGATAGGCAAAAAACACAGGAAGGTATTAGGTACGGGAATAGGCAATGATCCTGGGAACTGGCTCATCTGGAGGAAGGCTCCCTGGGGGCTGTCCCAGGCTTTCAACTTTTCAGGACAGTTTTTTTTCACATGGTCACCACCTGCAGACAGAAGCCACCTCTTTCTTTTGGTTGAGCTGAGGAAATCATGGGGAAATTCACGCTTTGTCTCAGGCCACAACTCATGACACATTGACCCAAATCTCATGAGTTCTCAGGGCTAATCTCACATGTTCTATGGACAAATATCACGTAGTTTCAGGTAAAGAGCCTGAAGAGCTAGATGTGTGAAAACACAGGCAGGCTTTGGGGGGGGCTTTTCAAGATATTTGACATGTTAAGGCTGACTGTGAGTGTATTGGCAAGATAAGGCACCTCTTGCCCGCACCAGATCTCATGTAATCTTGGGTTAAGTCTTGTGATTTCATGAAGTTTGGTGTGTTTACTGATGTATGTGTGAATGTATAAAGAAAGTGCCATATACTGGACTCATTCAAACAACACTGTGTAGAGAGCATCTTTCAACTGATGTCTCCTTTCATTATGATACAAGTATTTTCAAATGTATCTGTGGAAACTTAAGGAAGTCTCAATACACACTGATGAAATGACACTGTAGAAAGCATCTTTTAGCTAACAGGTTCTATCTGATTATAGAAACATTTTCAAATGTCTGTGTGGAGCATAAAGAACTTCTACATATTTAACGCATTGAAAGCAAAGGGGGTGTAAAGCACGTTTCATTCATCCTTCTTTCATTAAGATATAACTATTTTCCAGTGTCTGTGTGGATGCATAAGTAAGGTTTCAAATACTTCTCTACTTGAAATAACACTGTGGGGAATGCATCCTTCAACTAACATGTACTTTTATGAAGTTAGATGTGTTTTCAAATGTCTGAGTGGAAGTATAAGGAAACTGGTACATACTTGAGTCATTCAAAAAATATGTTTCCAAGACAGCAGGGTAGTGGGGGAATTCAGAACTTGCATTGTCCTTCAAATACAACTAGATCAACATTCAAGTTTTTTGAACAAGTAGAAAGAGGAATGGAGGAGTAAGGAAACAACCTGCATAGTTGGAGGGAGGTAAGGACACAGTCTGCAGAGTTAGAGGCATATCTGTATGGAAAGCATCTTTCAACAGACATCAGGTTTCGTGTAGATGGAAGTATTTTCACATGTATCTGTGGAAGTCTAAGGAAAGTGCAAAACACTAAACTCAATGAAATGGCACAGTGTAGAAAGCATCTTGCAAATTACGTCTTCTTTCATAAAGATAATAGTGTTTTCAAATATATTGGTTGAAGCATAAGGAAAGAGCCATACACTTGAATTGCTGAAACAACACAACATAGAAAGCATCTCTCAACTAACATCTTCTTTCATGAAGATGGGAGTGTTTTCAAGGTATGGGAACAGAAGGAAAGTGCCATATACTTAAGTCAATGAAACAGCACCCTATGTACTATATCTTGGCTAAGTGAATTTAAATTTTAAAAAAGTAAAAGAAAAATAAAGAGCACCCCATTGAAAGCATCTTTCAACTAACATGCTCATTCATGAAGATGGAAGCATTTTTTTCAATATATCTGTGGAAATAGAAAATGTGCCATTATGTCCCTCATTCAAACATCACTGTGTAGAAAAGCATCTTACAATGAACACCTATCATAAAGATAGGAACCTTATCAAATGTATGTGTGGTAGCATAGGGAATGTGCCTTATACCCAACTCATTGAAAAACACTGTGTAGAGAGCATCTTTCAAATAACAGTTTTGTGCAAAAATATTTAAGCCTATTGTGGCTCACAGATAAAAGGGTGGCCAGGTTATCCGCAGTCTTCCCCAGTCTCTGTGCTCTGCTCAGTTCACCCCAAAGAAGTGGCCAGTGAGTGAGCACATAGAATTGTGAGCCTACTGTGGCTCATGCTGAAAAGTTAAGAGGTTTCCTGCCCTCTGAGCACCCCCTCTGACCCTGCTGCTGAGCTCAGCTCAATGACTCCCAGGCTGGCCTTTTGTCTTGGGTGAGGTCAAATATGCACTTCCAAATGTCCTCCAGGAAGGAAAGCAATCTCTCCCTCAGTGACCTAAAGGATCTCTTCAGCTCAGCTTAGTGTATGGTCACAACCCGCTACAGTCTTTCCAACTTTCTTCCTCTTCCTGACTTTTTCCTGTGATCTGGGCTTCATCCCCACCTGGGCTACATGGTTTCCCAGGCCCCACCTCAAGGCTCTGAACCTCACCTCTGCCTCCAACTCTGCATATTGAGTCCTTCCCTCCCTCTAATTATGCAGTTTGTTTCCTTACTCCTCCAGTCCTCTTCCTACTTGTTCAAAAGAGTTGAAAGTTGATCTCATTGTATTCAAAGGACACTGCAAGTTCTGGATTCCCCCTATTACTCTGCCATCTTGGAAACATCACACATACAGAAACTTGTGTCTTAATGAAAGAAAAATGTTACTTTAGGGACACTTTAAACACAATGTAGTTCCAAAGAGTTTCCTTACTAGGTATACACATAAGTTTAAAAACACTTAGTCTTTGTGAGAAAGACACATTACTTGATGGACGATTTAAGTAGTGTAGTTTCAAGAAGATAAGCCAATGCCTTTTCCCAATGCTTCTACACATAATAAAAAAAACACACTATATAGTAATGAAAGGAAGATGTTCCTTGACAATTGGTTTAAACACAGTGTTATGAAGAGATCAACAAATGGCTTTTAGTAGTCTTTTCCACATAAGATAAAACACTTTTCTTTTTTTAATTACATAAGGTAATTTTTAATTTAATGATACATCGTGAACATCATCTTATACCAATAAATTCAGAATTCTAACATCTTTGTTCTTGCTTCCCTTCTCCTCCATACATAACTTCATTTGTGGTCCTGGTCAATGTTCTTCCAAATAAATAAGACAGTAAATTTTGTCTTTGGTTCCTGGACTCTCTCTCATCTCTGTTCATTAGTCCTCTTATCTGCTAACATGAATATAGGCAGAGAGCAGCACTGACAATGGGTAAAACACTTGTATTCTAAGGAAATGAAGATGTTGCTTGGAGATGGTTAGAAAACAGTATAGTTTTGAGAATGTACACACAATGCCATTTCATTGTGTTAAAACTGTAGGTGGGGACCCCTGGGTGGCACAGTCGTTAAGCATCTGCCTTCAGCTCAGGGTGTGATCCTGGCATTCTGGGATCGAGCCCCACGTCAGGTTTCTCCCCTACTTCTTCCTCTCCCACTCCCCTGCCTTGTGTTCCCTCTCTCGCTGGCTGTCTCTGTCAAATAAATAAATAAAATCTTCTAAAAAAACTGGTGTGAAAACACTTCTTAACTTTATGAAACTGATCTTTCTTGAAGATGTTTAAAGACATTATAGTTTCAAGGAATGAAGTACATGGGCAACTTCTAGGGATTATACCCAAACGTTTATAACATATATGTGAAAAAGAAAGTTGTTGCTTAACTGAAGCTTTAAGACAGAATAGTTTCAAGAATTTAAGCACTTTCTCTCCCTTTTTTTGGGGGGGTGTTAATGTGTCTTCATATAAGGTTCAACTGAAAAGAAGATGCTAATACAAGGACACCTTAAGCTGAGTGTAGTTTCAAGGAGGTAAACACATGGATTTTTTTCTAGTTGTTCTACACATGATATCACTTATATCACATTACTACATTCCTGTCTTAATGAAGGGAATATGCTACTTGACACGTTTTTAAGCTCAGTGCAGTTTCAACTAGATGCAAAGGCTAAGACTTCTAGTACTATGTTAAATAATATGCAAAAGAATGAAGCTGGACTCCTGACACCATACGCAAAAAAGAAATGGCTAATGGGTGAATGACCTAAATGTGAGACAGGGATCCATCAAAATCCTAGAGGAGAAGAGAGGCAGCAACTTCTTTGACACAACAATTTCTTCTTAGACAACTCCAAGGCAAGGGAAACCAAAACAGAAATGACCTACTGGGACTTCATCAGGATACAAAGCTTTGGCACAACAAAGGACAGTCAACCAGACTAAAGGGCAACATATGGAATGGGTGAAGATATTTGCAAATGACTTACCAGAAAAAGGGCTAGCATCCAAACCCAGGAAAGAACTTATGAAACTCAAAACCCAAAAACTGCAGTCAAGAAATGGGCAGAAAACATGAACAGACATTTCTCCAAAGAAGACAAACAAAGGGCTAACAAATACATGAAATGCTCAACATCACTTGGGATCAAGGAACTACAAATTAAAACCACAATGAGATACCACCTCACACCACTCAGAATGGCTAAAATGAACAACACAGGAAACAACAGCTGCAAGGATGCAGAGAAAGTGGTACTCTCCTACACTGTTGGTGGGTATGCAAACTGGTGCAGCCACTCTGGAGAACATTATAGAGGTCCCTCAAAAACATAAAAATAGAACTAGCCTACAACACAGTGATTGCACTACAGGTATTCATCTGAAAGATACAAAAGTGCTGATTTGAAGAGACACATGGGGGCACCTGGGTGGCACAGCGGTTAAGCATCTGCCTTCAGCTCAGGGCATGATCCCGGTGTTATGGGATCGAGCCCCACATCAGGCTCTTCCTCTATGAGCCTGCTTCTTCCTCTCCCACTCCCCCTGCTTGTGTTCCCTCTCTCGCTGGCTGTCTCTATCTCTGTCGAATAAAGAAATTAAAAAAAAAAATCTTTGAAGAGACACATGTACCCCAGTGCTTAGAGCAGGAATGTCCACAATAGCCAAACTATTGAAAGATCCCAGAGGTCCACCAACAGCAGAATTGATAAAGAAGTTGTGATACACACACACACACACACACACACACACAGGAATACTACTTGGCCATCAAAAAGAATGAAATCTTGCCATTTTATGCTAAGTGAAATAAGTCAGTCAGAGAAAGACAAATACATGTGATTTCACACATATTATAATTTAAGAAACAAAACAGACGAACATGGGACAAGGGAATGAAAAGGAAACTAAGATGAAAACAGTGAGGCAAACAGTAGGAAACAAAGTGAGGGCTTGCTGGGGGGAGGCGGGTGAGGGGATGGGATAATTGGATGATGGGCTTTTAGGACATCTTAAGTCCAGAAAACCACAGGAATCATATTGAAGATTGCTGGAAAGGAGGTGGTTAGGGGGAGGGGGTAATTGTGTGATGGGCATTAAGGAGGGCACTTGATGTGGTGAGCACTGGGTGTTATATGCAAGTGAGGAATCACTACATTCTACTCCTGAAACAAAACAAACTAAAGTATAAAATCTTAGAGGAGAACACAGGTGGTAACTTCTTTGACTTTGGCTGTAGGAAAATCTTAATATATATGTTTTCTGAGGTAAGGGAAACTGATTAAAATAAAGTACTTGAGCTTCATTACAGGGAAAAGCTTCTGCACATTGAAGGAAACAATCAACAAAACTAAAAGGCAACCTTTGGGATAGAAGAAGGTATTTGCAAATGACCTATCTAGTAAAGGGTAAGATCCAAAATATGTAAAGAAATGTACAAAATTGAGGAGAGGTTAAGATGGCGGAAGAGTAGGGGACCTCTTTTTCAAGCGGTCCCCTGAGTTGAGCTGGATAGGTACCAGAACAGCAGGAACATCCACGGAATCAGCCTGAGACGCAGGAAGATACATCTGGATCTCTACAAATGAACATCTCCAGCGCTGAGTATCGAGGTATGAAGTGGGGAGCCATGAAACTGCGCACAGATATCAGAAGCTAAACAGAAGGGGGAGGGAGCTGCCGTGTCAGGGTGCCGGGAAGCAGTAGCCACCTGCACGGGGGAGCGAACAGACCACGGACCTGCACGCTTGAGAGAGTAGACTGAGAACGGGAGCTCCGGGAGCGCACGCAGGATGGCTGGTGGTTGACGGGCCACCTGCACGGGGGAGCAGGCGGACTCGCGGACGGCACCCGCGAGACAGCAGACTTAGAACGCGAGCTCCAGGAGCATGCGCACAGGGAGGCTGGCGGGCCACCTGCACCAGGGAGCGGGCGGACCACCGACCTGCACTCTGGAAACAGCAGACTGGGTCCGTGAGCTGGGAGCATGTGCCACCAAGCATCTCACGGAGCTCTGGAGCTCCGGTGTGCTCACTGGATCGAGGCTGAGACCAGGAGCTCCAGGAGTGTGCATGGGGCAGCTGGCAGCTGGCGGCTGGAGGGCCACCTGCACGGGGGAGCAGGCGGACTTGTGATCAGCACCCGTGAGACACCAGACTGAGACGGGGAGCTCCGGGAGCCCGCGAGGGGCGGCTGGCGACTGGCGGCTGGCGGGGTTGGAAACACAAAGGACAGAGACACGCCGGCCCTGAAGTAGGGCTGGGACACCGGGTGTGGGGCGCACAGCCCAGGATGCTGCAGGGTTGAGCAGCACCAACAGAAACAGAGTTAAAGTGGCCAGAACATCAGTGGAGAACGATCCGCGATCCCTCTGTTCTGAGACAGAGGCTGAATTTCAGCCGCTGCTGCTCTGACTCTCAGAAGAGGCATAGCAAACTGCCAGGGAAAGCCGCCAGAGAACAAAAGCCCGGAAATACCGGCTCACAGGGTGCCCATCCCCATCCCCCCTCTCAGGGGACACGGAGACTCTACCCAAACAGGGTTTTCTGAGTACCGGCAGGCAGGCCCCTCCCCCAGAAGGCAGGCTGAAAAATCAAGAAGCCCACAACCCGGAGCGCCTGAGTGGCGNACTCGGAACGCCTGAGTGGCGAAGTCACCAAGCACCTGTCTTCGGATTAGGGTGTGATCACAACGTTCCAGAAAGGAGTCCCTCATCGGGCTT